>NW_012106586.1:3309571-3326011 GCF_000951045.1 Mandrillus leucophaeus
ACACACACACACACACACACACGGACACACACGTACACACACACAAACACACACAGACACACACACACACACACGGATATACACACACACACACACGGACACACACATACACACACGGAGGATGCCAGAAGACACCTGAGGCTCCCAGAAACTAGCAGAGAGACATGAAGGGATCCTCCCCTGGGGGTTTCAGAGGAAGCAAGGCCCTGCAGACACCTTAATTTTGGACTTCTAGCCTCCAGACTGTGAGATAATAAATTGACCTCAGCCACCCAGCTGCAGTACTTTGTTACCGCAGCCCCTAGACTGATAGAAACCTCCACCGCTGGCAATTTTACGTGACGAATTTCCTAAAATGAGGCTTGTTGGTTCCCAGTTTGAAGACCAGATTAAAGAGTTCTGTTTTGTTTTAATAGCATTGGCTTTTAAAATATAAACATGAACTAGATCCTCCTGTTTGGATACTTCCCTATCATTTTGGCTAAAGCAGGGATTTTTTTCACTCATTTGGATAAAAGGGGAAGAAATGACAGGAATTTAAATATCAAGGTCTCTTTTCTCCTGGGCTTTGAAGAGGAAGAAAAGCAGCTTGATTGGCTCTGGACTGTCTGGGGGTGGTGGGTGGGTGATCTGATATGTTTTTAAAAAAGATGGATGGAGCAAGGAAATTTTTCTCACCTTGAAATGCAACTCCCTGGGTCTCTAGTTTTAAAGGAGCCTTCCCAGGCATCTCTTGTGCTTCCTGAGAGCGCCACGAGGCTTTCTCATCTGCCTTCCGTGGCCAGCTCGCAGGACTCATGTGATCTTCTTCAGCCGAGAGCAGGGACTCCAGGAGGACAGCTCTCTCTTGCTTCCCTGAGCTCACTCTGTGCAGTTCCATCTCCTCCACCTTTTTAGGATTTTCCCCTTCCAAGCTATATCAGAATCTCAAGGAAGTTTGGAAGAAAAATGTGCATTCCTTTGTGCTTGCCATAGCATCTCTAACCCTCGAGGGGGTTAGTCTCTGTCCATCCTTGACTCAGGCAGGCCATGTGAACTCTCTCCAGCCTCAGCCTTCACGCGGATTCATGTGTGAAGCGTCATTAGCTCTCGATGGCCGGGATCCTCAACTCAGTCATCTATGCCAATTCACCTCCCGCAGCTGTAGCGGAGCCTCACCCTGGAATTGGAAAGAGAAGGAAACATTTTGAAACCTCTTTAACTGTTGGCGTCCTTTCCATGAGAAACTCTAGGTCATAAAATTTGCTTCATTTGGGGTTATTTTTATTTTTATTTTTTTGAAATGGAGTCTCAGCCTGTCACTCAGGCTGGAGTGCATTGGTGTGATCTCAGCTCACTGCAACCTCTGCCTCCCGGGTTCAAGCAATTCTCCTCCCTCAGCCTCCTGAGTAGCTGGGATTACAGGCATGCACCACTACGCCTGGCTAATTTTTGTATTTTTAGTAGAGACGAGGTTTCACCATGTTTGGCCAGGTTGGTCTCAAACTCCTGACCTGAAGTGATTGTCAGGCCTCGGAGCCCAAGCCTGCATAAACATCCAGATGGCCTGAAGCAAGTGAAGAATCACAAAACAAGTGAAAATGGTGGTTCCTGCCTTAACTGATGACATTAGCTTGTGAAATTCCTTCTCCTGGCTCAGAAGCTCCCCCAGTGAGTACCTTGTGACCCCTGCCCCTGCCCACCAGAGAACAACCCCTTTGACTGTAATTTTCCACGACCTACCCAAATCCTATGCAACGGCCCCACCCCTATCTCCCTTCGCTGACTCTCTTTTTGGACTCAGGCCGCCTGCACCCAGGTGAAATAAACAGCCATGTTGCTCACATAAAGCCAGTGTGGTGGTCTCTTCACACGGACACACCTGACAGTGATTCTGCCGCCTCACCTCCACCTCCCAAAGTGCTGGGATCACAGGCGTGAGTCACCGCACCCAGCCTGTTTGGGTATTTTTTAAATGCCAAGTTATTTTGTGACCTAACACATTTCAGGCCACCTCTCTGCCCACATAAGTTTATGATTATATAACCGCATTTACTGATCGCAAATGACCACCAAAAATATCTCCTTTTTACCTCGGTTTAGGACTGTCACTGAAGCATTGGGTGACAATGTCTTAGGCATCTAAAATGGCAAAACTGCAGGCCTGTGGACAAATTAACAATTCTTCTTCGGTTCTTGCATTGGAGGTTCTGATACTTCAAAACATAGACTCCTTTATGATTTGTGTTAAAGGGAGAGCACTATGGAAGGAAAGAATCAGAGTAACAATGCTGTTATCGAAAATCACAAACCTTTTTGGAATTGTGTTTGATGCAAAATTACAGACTGTCTTCAACTTCCTTTTTGCAGCTGTGAGTTGTTTAGTATTTAACCATGCAACCTTAAATTACAGAGAAGATGGGGGAAAAAATCCCTGTTCAGGGCGTTGCCTTCACTCATCTTTGTAGATACCTTGGTGTGAACATCGCATAATGTTTCCATTAGTTGTTATATAGACTGATTCTAACACCGACTTCTAGGTTCTTTGTGTAGTTTTGACAGTGGTGTATTCATAAAATGGAAAATCTGGAAATTTTTCAAAGCCGAAATAAAACGGCAAGGATCTGGAACTAAAATCAAGGTTTCAACCTTTAAAAGAAATCAACTTAATTGTAAATTTCCCTTCAAACATTTCCCGGGATCTGGAGAAGGCAAACTGTAGAAAGGTCAGCCAGATTGCAGTTGGGCAGAAAATCTCATTTAAACTATATTATCACAACCAACAAGCACTATTTGGAAATCAGACATAAATAATGTCAAGCGATCAGGGAGGTAGGAAGGATGGGCAGATCTCAGGGCCTGCCCCAGCCCCTGACAGCCTCTGATGAGAGGTGCACATCTGCTCTGCTCCGGGGGCAGAGGCAGGAGTATGGGGCTCTAGGGCTGGTTTCATCACCCAATAGCCGGTGGCCTTGGAAAAAAGCAAATTAATTTTGGAAGCTTCAGTTCCCTCATCTGTAAAAAGAATGGGTGAAGGCCGGGCGCAGTGGCTCAAGCCTGTAATCTCAGCACTTTGGGAGGCTGAGACGGGCAGATCACGAGGTCGGGAGATCGAGACCATCCTGGCTAACCCAGTGAAACCCCATGTCTACTAAAAAATACGAAAAACTAGCCGGGCGCGGTGGCGGCGCCTGTAGTCCCAGCTACTCGGGAGGCTGAGGCAGGAGAATGGCGGGAACCCGGGAGGCGGAGCTGGCAGTGAGCTGAGATCCGGCCACTGCGCTCCAGCCCGGGTGACAGAGTGAGACTTCGTCTCAAAAAAACAAAACAAAAAAAAAACAACAAAAAAAGAATGGGTGAAAAGAGATGATATTTAAGGTTCCTTCCAGTTCAAAAAATTTCTGATTCCAGGTCATTTTCTGATTCGCTGACATTGGTTCCTTATAGAAAGCCGTCGAGGGAGACGTGAAATGTGAGCAGTGGTGTGAACATTTGGTTCAAGAGTTTCAGGGATATTCTTGGCTGAAAACTGGTGTAACTGATGACTTACAGATAAGTGAAAAGAGAGCACCCTTAAGAGGGTGGATTAGGCCGGGTGTGGTGGCTCACACCTGTAATCCCAGCACTTTGGGAGGCCGAGGTGGACAGATCGCTTGAGGTCAGGAGTTCAAGACCAGCCTGGCCAACATGTTGAAACCCAGCCTCTACTAAAAATTAAAAAAAAATTAGCAAGGCATGGTGGCACATGCCTGTATCCCCAGCTACTCAGGAGGCTGAGGGAGGAGAATCGCTTGAACCCGGGAGGCAAGGGTGCAGTGAGCTAAGATTGCACCACTGCACTCCAGCCTGGGCAACAGACCAAGACTTTGTCTCAAAAAAAAGGGGGTGGAGGGTGGATTAAAATTCTTGCTCTGTCATTTCCTTCATTGTGTTGATAACTACAAATAAAGTAAACACCTAGCATCAGATCAGGTACTTTGGAGGTAAACCCCAAATGGAAGCTATGGATGATGTTGAAAGTTGGCCACCCATCCAAGCAAGATGAGTGCGTGTACAGAATAACACCTGAGAGGCAGAACTGCTGAAATAGCCTAAAGCCTTTAGGCTACTGTGAGAGGCCACTGTGAACTATGGAGGCAGCTACAAAGAGAAACAGTCTAGGTGGTGGCTTTAGAAGGATGATTCCTTCTACCAGGTGGAACAGAAGTGGGACAGGTCACCAAGCTGGGGACACTCAGTCTGCTGTGGTCTATCCTCAAACCATGTGGCCCTGAGAATGAGCCCTGGAAATTTCCTTCAAGTCAGTGGTGATGAGAATCACAAAAATAACTATACCAAGAAAGCCAAGGTCAACACAAAGTAGAAAAGTTCTAGGAATGGAGCCTAAGGTGTCAGTCTTGGAAAGAGGCAGGGCAGGATCCGAGGAGGAGCTGCAGAGGAAACATAAATCAGTGAAGTGGCCTCAGACAGGCCAGGATGGCTCCTGGCTTGTATTGGACCCTTAATACATATTTATTCTTTGACAGGCTAAATGGATGGATGGACATTGTGCCTGAAGTTAAAGGTAAAGAGGCAGGAGGGACTAAGGAGTGTGAAAAATGGCAGAATCCATATCTGAGAAAGCTCTGTGTTCTTCTTCCCTGGTTATTTTTTGGTTCCTCACCTCCTTTCCTGTCTGAGGACTGTCTCAGGCATTCCCAAGCCCGAGCAAAGCCCAGAGATTTCCTGAGTAGGACCTTGCTGCAGCCTTTGACAGTAACGCACAGTAGCAGTTGTCACTGTGTCTTACTCAATCTCCCTGTCTCTTTTTGTTCTCATTGCTCTTTCCTCAGTTCGGCTCTCTGACTACTCTGACATTCTGGCCCAACGGCCTCCTCATGGTCCACTCCAGCATAAGCCATTTGATCATTTGGCATTCCAAAGCTTTCCAAAAAACTTTCCAGGGCTCTGCACTGTGCCTCGGTTAAAACCCCAGTTGCTTTGTTTGACATGCCATCATTTGTCCTGGTATGACATTCCAAGCATGCTTTCTACTTTCCTCCAGGAACCTTCTAAGGCAACCCCAACTTTTTGCTCTCAGCCTCCACTTTCATCCTCACCCCACTCACTGGTGCTTATGAGCTCATGTGTTTCCTTTGTCTGCAATGATCTTGGCCCATCCATCCATCTATCCAGCCGCTCACCCATCTTGAGCTTCCTATCAGCCATCAAGTGCTGGTCAATACGTGTTCGTATCCCTGCACATCCCTGTCCATACCCACTACCTCACTTCTTTCTGGGCTCTTTTCATGTACTAAGTCTTGTTTGGTGATTGTGCCAGCAATCCCAACTAGATAAGAAGCACCTTGGGGGAAGGATGATGTCCTGTGTTCCCTTCCTGGCACTATCCGATGAATAGAAACATTAAGGAGACCTCTGGGGGACTTGTGGATTGACAAAGTCATTCCCAATAAGTTTTATTAGTTAAAGTAAAGGGAAGCTAACTTTCTGAAGGCTATCTAAAAATAGAATTTTAAAACCAGCATTCTCATCTGAGTAATAAATTCAATTAGATTTTTGGATTTAAAAAAATGTGATATTGGTTTTTCATTTCTTCTGCTAGTTGTTTCCAGGCAACCTTGAACTTGTCAAATAAAAAAGTATAAACAGAAGACTATGAGTTTTATGACCTTACTTTGAAAATCCTGCCCTCGGCAGGCTAAACACACTCTTAGCATTATGACTAGACATTTCTTAAAGGCCAGCCCTTAGGTTTTTCTTGGGGGATTTTAGGATGAAAACACAGGGTGTGGAGTTACATACTCCAAATAATTTGAATCCTGACTTTATCGTTATGAGATTGGAATAAATCATTTAAACTTTCTGACCTTTGGTTTCTTAAATTCTGAAATAGGCATAGTCCCCCAACCTGCCTACCTCACAGTGAGGTGACTGAATAGTTGACAGAAAAACCAAAGATGACCTTTGTCATCATCTTTGTCCATCATCACCATCATCCATATCTCTAGAAGTAATATAAAAAAGGCAGAGAAGGAGATGCAGACCCTTGGACTTCATGCCTGGTTGGGAATGTAGGAGCGAGCCCCCAGCTCCTGCCAGGGTCAGCACACGAGCAGCCATGGCCAGTTCCTGAGGCACAGCCACCCCCTGCAAAGGTCTGCATCCCAGAGGCACCTCTACGCAGCCAGAATTAGGATCAATTTGGCTGTACTTTCTTGCCTTGCAGCTCCTTAATCCTTGGCGGAGGATGGCTCACTTCAACCCATCACCTGCTTTGGCTCTGGGCCCTGAGCTTCCTGAAGGACCCAGTCTTTTCCAGCTGCTGGGACCAGTTTGGGGTAACTCTTACAGCAGTGGGAATGGCAGTTCCAGCTCCAGTCTGGGGTAAATCGAGGAAGCCTTTGCTGTTTGTTCTGAGCTTGGTCTTCAGCTCCCAAGAGCTGCATCTGATAGCTCCCCTCTCCCTGTTAACACAGTGGAGGAACAATTATCTTCCCGGTGAAAATTGTTGGGATTCTCTTCCCTTCTCTGTTTGCAGGCAGCACCAAGTTGGGACGAATGAAATAAGAACTTGAGGGAGAACACCTGGGGCTGTTCGCGTTCACAAACCCCTTGGGACTTCAGACTGATTCTGAAGACCACCAGGAGAGAATTTCTAAATGAAGAAAGGGAACATTGGGCTTATTAAAAAGCCTCTTCCTTCTTGCAGAGTAGTAGGATCCTTCTATCTCACCAGAAAATGTGCAATTTCAGAAGAAAGCTAAATTGTCTTTCCTATGATGACAAAATGAAATGTTCCTTTGTCAAGAAGGAGCAAGCCTCAGAAAAGAGAGCCCCTCCCTGCCCAGCTGTGAGGAGCGATTTTGCTACAATATCTGTCCATTTTAAGATCAATACAAATTATTCACGTGATTTGAGAGCAGCGGTGGAGGGCAATTCTTCTGGGGAGAGATTTCCAAATTGTGTTTTAAGTCCTGGAGGCTGTTTCCCAAGACAGAACTGGACCTTCTCAATGACTGCGACCTCGTTATTCTGGAATAACATGTTATTATGGGACATCATTATGCTTCATCCTGACCCCGTGAAGTTTATGAGACAGGCCCAATTATTGAGCCATATGGCAAAGAGATATTTGGGTAAACAAATTTGTATTTCAATAAAATTTAGAGTCTCATAAAATATAATAATTAAGATGTAAATGACAGCAGGTGCGCTTGCTTAAAGCTGCCTTCGCAGCTCACCAGATGGTGTGCCCTGGGTGATTCATGTTCCAGGAGCAGAGGATTTTCAGGCAGGTAATCTTTGCAATATTCTCTTTGTCCATTTTCTTTTGGGCAGTATTTCTGATTCATTGTATCACCCCCTCCAATCAGCTTTGTTTTTAGAGAATTTCTTAGGGCATGCCTCTAGTAACACAGTATATTGAAGGGTTTTTTCTCTTCGATTTTGTTTTTTATTTCCTTGTTAACTCACATGAATTCTCTTCTCCAGGATTGGAAGGGAAAAAGCAAAAAGAATGCTTTCCCCACATAATGCCCCCATCTCTGCTTTGAATGGCAAATACCAAGAGCAGCTTTGCTATGTAACATGTTTTCCCACCTTTGCCAGAGAGGTTAGAGTTAAATTAAAGGAACAGTAGCTGTTTTTCCCACTACAAGCCAGAATTGGGGAGGGGAGCACCAATGAGCTTTTTTCTTCTTTACATTCACCCTACCCTCAACTTCCTTTTCTTCTTCACTTCTTGGCCTCTCCTTTCTCCCCAGGAGCAGCAGCCCAAAGCTACTGGAGGAGAGAAGGGAGGAGGAAGCGTCTGGGCATGCGAGCAGCAGGAGGTGAGGTTACAGAGCTGTCGAAATCTCTCCTGCCTGGACCAAAGGTGCTTCAACACTTGGAACACTTGAAAGTAAAAGAAATCCCAACTCTAAGCCTCTTTCCATCACGTGAATGTCATTTTTTTCTTTTTCACTTTCCTTCAAACACACACGGTAGCCTGCAGCCTTGCTTTGAGCAGCCTTTTTCTTAAAGTAGCACTAACCAGCGGGGAGATGTTAGGAGATTGAGATTCCAATTAAGTCTGCCTCTGATTGCACTAGACAGGTCTCTGCTACTTAGAAAACAAGGCTGAAAAATCCCAGATTAAGGTTGTAGAGGACAGCATGGATCAGAACCAAGCAGCTCACAAAAGCCCACTTCCCATGAAAATTATATGAAATGGGAGACATTAAAAATAAAAATATTCAACAGGAAAACTGCTGGCTAAATCACAAATTCAGATGTAGCACAGGTCAAATGGTGGTTCCCAAACTTTACAGCTATGCCTGGTTAAAAAGATGTAGAACCATCACGGGCCATGAGGATGAGGGTGGGGTTAAGAGTACGTAGAATATTCCCTTAAGCCAGCAGTGTTCAGCCAGGTGCACTTACTAGGTGCCTCACACCTGTAATCCCAGCACTTTGGGAGGTGGAGGCAGGCAGATCACTAGAGGTCAGGAGTTCCAGACCAACCTGGCCAACGTGGCAAAACCCTGTCTCTACTAAAGATTCAAAAATAAGCCGGGCGTAGTGGTGCGTGCCTTTAATCCTAGCTACTCAGGAGGTTGAGGCAGGAGAATCACTTGAACTCAGGAGGCGAGGTTACAGTGAGCCGAGATTGCGCCACTGCATTCCAGCCTGGGTGACAGAGCGAGACTCTGGCTCAAAAAAATAAAACAAAACATCATCAGCGTTCAGTGGCTTTACCAGACAAAATGAAGCCAGTGTTCTTCCATCTGAAGAGCAAGAGATGGCGTTTGCTTTTCCATTTGTGGGGACAGGCAGAGTCTGACGTCCATCTGGAATACTCTTCTTCCTTCTTCCCAGTGGCTGTTCTGCAGGCCAAAGTTGGGGTTCGGGCATTGGCCATGAAACTTAGCAACATGAATATGTATTTAATGTCTGACTTGATTCTAGTTAGTATGAGAGAGACAAGCCAGACAGACGATTAGAGAAGTAATCCAATACATGTTGGGTGAAATTAAATGAGCACAGGAATGAATGAATGCTTAAGTGAATGACTGCCACTTTACCAGTGGTCTGGTTCCTGCGTGTTGGGGCTTCACATCTAACTGGGAAGCCAAGATAAACATGCATGACACACAAAGCTTGCCTGAGCACTGTTTCCTAACCTGAGTTCCTAACAGTTGGGGTTAGCTTGTCCATTATGTGCTCGAGAGGGTGCCGGGAAACACGGTGGCTTCCTTTCTGTCAGCAGAAACCCAGTGGCTCAGAAAGGTTGAATGGCTTCCCTGGGCCACTGTCATCCACAGGTCAACACTAGGTGAAGATAACTATTTAGCTACAAGGATAAATTTTTATATATTAGGATTTAACTTTTAATAACTTTCAATTTGGAAATAGGTAATTTCAAACTTACAGAACATTGCAGGGATAAGTATAGTACATCAAACCCCCACATCTCCCAGTTTCACCTATTGTTAATACTTTGCACCATTTGCTTTATTTGTGCACTCACTATGACTATATTATATATTACATATGATTACATCATATTACATTAGAGACTTTTTTTTTTTTTTTTTTTGAGACGAGTCTCGCTCTGTCGCCCAGGCTGGGGTGCAGTGGCCGGATCTCAGCTCACTGCAAGCTCCGCCTCCCGGGTTTACACCATGAGAGAGACTATTTTTTAAGTATTTGAGAGTCAGAGGCAGTTGCATATATTTTGCCCCTTAACCTATAAATACTTCACTGTGTACTTCCTATGAATGTGGCAAAGATTTTTTTTTTATTTGTTTTCCCAGGATTTATTTTTAAGTAGAAAAGTTGCTCCAGGTGTCCGAGTGATAAACACTATGGAGTATTGCCAGCTTGAGGCATAGGCCTTATTTTGCTCAGTTCTGCTTAGGCTCTGGCACCTTCAAAGTGGGCAAACTGAGGGTTTCTGTCTCTCTTCAGTGAATAAAATGTTTCCAAGAACACTACTTTGGACGCTCATCTCTGAGCTCTGTGTCTCCCCGAGGACACTATGGTGGCTATCAAGAATTGCATAACAACTCACCCCAAACCACAGCAGCTTACTAGGAATGCTCTGTTTGCTCGTGATTCTGTGGGCTCATGCGGTGGTGGGTCAACTGCACCATGGGTACAGCCATGTGGACAGGGCCTGCTGGGAGCTGGGCAGGGTGGGAAGGCCACAAGGGCTTCCCACAGCTCTGGCAACTCAGCGATCCTCCATGCAGCCTCTTTCTCCATGTGGCTAACTTGGGCTTCCTCACAGCATGGCAGTCTCACAGAAGTTAAACTGCTTTCGAGACTTTAAGAGGGTGCATGCCAAGTTGCAAAAGCAGAAGGTGTAAATCTCTTGAGGGCTGCCTCAGCTGTCACACAGCTTCACTGCCACTCACTCTGTTGGTTCAGACAAGTCACAGGACCCAGTCAGATTCAAGGACAGAAGAACTCCACTCTACCTCCCCAGGCAAAGAATGGTTGGCCATCGCAAATCCACCACAACATTCACCATTTTCGATCTGGGGGTGCAGGTGTGTATGTACATTACTCATGTCCCCCACTAAATTCTAAACAGCAAGCTCTTTGGAGGCAAGGTCCCAGTCTGACTCAGCTTAGCAACCCCACTCATAGTACTTAGCTCAGTGCATGATATATAGTAGGTGTTTAACTTTTATGAAATAAATACAGGCCGGGTATGGTGGCTCACACCTTTAATCCCAGCACTTTGGGAGGCTGAGGCAGGTGGATCACTTGAGGTCAGGAGTTCGAGACTATCCTGATGAACATGGTGAAACCCCATCTCTACTAAAAATACAAAAATTAGCCAGTCATGGTGGTGGGTGCCTGTAATCCCAGCTACTCAGGAGGCTGAGGCAGGAGCATCACTTGAACTCGGGAGGCGGAGGTTGCAGTGAGCTGAGATAGCGCCACTGCACTCCAGCCTGTGTGACAAAGCTAGACAAGCTAGACTCTGTCTCAGAAAAAAAAAATAAAATAAAATAAAAGAAAATATGGGTGAAAACCAGACTCTTCAAGAGTCAAACCACCTCACATTATTTCTGAGGACCTCAGAATCCTATAAAAGCTTGTAGATTGTCTCAAGATGGCCAAGTCTCCTGCCATTAATCCCAGCAATAGTCCTATGGGTCAGTGTTTCAGCAGGGGAGGGGAGGCTGGGGCCTCAGTAGAGCTGCTAGAGTCTGTGACCAAGAAGGATGAGAGGGATTATTGACTTTCTCTTGTGAACCCTGGAAGCCAATCTTTCAGGTGGATCCTGAGTGAGTAACTGGGCCTGTATTCAAAATGGACCCAAGAGTCCATTTGCTGACTAGAGGTTACACAGGTTCCTGGAAACCGCATTCCTGGAAAAAAACACCCAATCAAGTAACTTTAGGAGCTTCATAGTTGTTTGTTCCTATTTATGCCACCTGAATCAATGGTTGCTGGAAGGCCCCATTCTGTCACCTGGAGCTAACCAATAGACCATGACCAGCATGACCGATCAGGACTAAACAAACCTGCATCCCTCATTTGTGGAGTGGGCCCGAGAGAGAACACGGGTGGGACGTTTCTCTATAAAGGGTAATCCTTCTCTTCGTTCTCATGGATAGCACCTTTGTTCTGTACTGAAGGCTTCCTATCCCTGGTTTGCAAACTGCTCACTGGAATAGTCTCGTTCTTTCTTCTCAAAAACATTCCTTTTCAGTGGATTTGTTAACACTTTGCTGTTGGTTTCTGTGTCTTTGAGTAAAAAAACTGCCTCAAATGGTTAATTGGCTTATCTAGGCCATAATGTGTCTGTAAAATATCTTTTCTCTAAACATCTCTTTTCTTCATGTCTGCTGACAGAGTAAGGCACGTATCAGAATCAAAGTAACACAAGAAAGCCATGGAGGAGAGAAGGGTTTGTGGTTCTGGAAGTAGCAGTGTGGACGGCTGAAAGTGTGGCCTGTCTACTTTATCCTTCCTTGGTCCACAGAGACTGCTGCTTAGGAGTCCATAAAACGAGCTTGATCAGTGCACAGGCCCGAGGTAATGAGTACACACGGCCTGAATGCAGCTCTGCTCAGGGCTAAACAGGAGGTTAATCACTTGATTGAAATTAAAGCATGGGGGATAAAGCATCTTCCCCTTAGGTGCCGGCATGCCCCCCACCCCTGGGAGCCAGAGCCCAATTAGAACCAGTGCCAGAGGCGACTGTCTCCTGGGCCGATTTGTTCAACTTCAATTTTGGTCCTTGAGATTTTGTTTTGACGTTGAAAAAATTGCCTTACCATTCTATGGGTTCTGATTTGTGTGATGGTTCTGAATGAATTCTAACAAATTAGCATATCTTTCTGGATCTTTAGAGCGATGTAGGAAGAGGAATTGCATCTGTCTTCCAGGAGAGTGACAAATTCAGCAGAATGTCAGGCCGGGAGGCAGCAAAGGAGCGTTCCTGACAGTGGCTCCACGGAGTAGCCAGCACATGCCGAACCACAGCCTCTCTGCGGAGGCAAATGGAGCACAGGTGAGAAACAGAAATGAATGCACAATCTGGACCCCTGGGAAACTGTTTCATACCTACAGAGGACCCTCTATCATTTGGGCCAAAAAAGCAACATCTCGTTGATCTGAAAGCCATTTAGATGGCAATTTCAAAATCTAGAAAGGCAGTTAAAATGTTCTCTGAGGAGTTAAAAAATGTCACCAAATCTGTGCACAAAAATCCATGTACATTGCTCTTCAGGGCCTATTTACTTTTCCTTTACACAGAATTCCACTAAATTTGGTTACCCGGGCTGGGAGTGGTGGCTCCCCCCTGCAATCCTAGCACTTTGGGAGGCCGAGGTGGGAGGATCACATGAGATCAGGGGTTCGAGACCAGTCTCAAAAAAAAAAAAAAAAAAAAAAAATGGTTATCTGGTATCCAACTCACAGAGAGTTAAAAGCCACATTAGGAAGAAGGCAGGAGGCTTCTAGAGGCAGGCACACAAAAAGGAGAAGGAAATGGCAGCCTGACAGAGTGGGAAGAGCCTGAGACAAAAACCAAAATAAACCCTGAAGACCAACAAAAGTCCTCAACAAGCACAGCATCCAGGGACTGCTCAGGGAGAAGCAGGAAAATGTTCTGACTCTGCTGAGGGCATGGCGGTGCTTCACACAGCCTGATATAAAATGCCCAAGGGGGCCGGGCACAGTGGCTCACGCCTGTAATCCCAGCACTTCGGGAGGCCCAGGTGAGTGGAACACAAAGTCAGGAGATCGAGACCATCCTGACTAACATGGTGAACCCCCGTGTCTATTAAAAATACAAAAAATGGTGGCAGGCGCCTGTAGTCCCAGCTACTCGGGAGGCTGAGGCAGAAGAATGGTGTGAACCCAGGAGGCAGAGCTTGTAGTGAGCCGAGATTGCGCCACTGCACTCCAGCCTGGGCAACAGAGCGAGACTCCATCTCAAAAAAAAAAAAAGCCCAAGGGATTACAGGTGAGGGTGGTAATCCCAGCACTTTCAGAGGGAAAGGCAGGAGGATCGCTTGAGCCCAGGAGTGTGACAGCAGCCTGGACAACACAGTGAGACCCCATCTCTACAAAAAATGTTAAAACTTAGCCAGGCATCATGGTGTGTGACTATGGTCGCAGCTAATCAGGAAGCTGAAATGTGTGGATCGCTTGAGCCCAAGAGCTGGAGGCTACAGTGAGGTGTGATGGTACCACTGCACTCCAGCCTGGGCGACAGAACAAGAGACTGTCTCTAATAAATAAACAAACAAATACAGGCCAAGACAGAGCTGACGCTATCGACAAGGAGTTCAAGCATGCTCATTATACAGTTGGCCCTCGGTATCCACTGGTTCCCTATTTCAGAATTAAACCAACTACAGATCAAAAATATTCAGAAAAAAAAACATTGTGTCTGTACTGAACCTGTAGACTTTTTTTGTCATCATTCCATAAACACAGTATAACAACGATTAGCATATCATTTACATTGTATTAGGGATTATAAGTAATCTAGAGATGATTTATTTATGTGTTTTTTAAGACAACAGTCTTGCACTGTCACCCAGGCTGGAGTGCAGTGGCGCAATCTCGGCTCACTGCAACCTCCACCTTCCAGGTTCAAGCAATTCTCGTGCCTCAGCCTCCCAAGTAGCTGAGACTATAGGTGTGAGCCAGCACGCCTGGCTAATTATTATTATTATTATTATTTGTATTTTTAGTAGAGATGGGTTTCACCATGTTGGGCGGGCTGATCGTGAACTCCTGACCTCATGTGATCCATCCGCCTTGTCGTCCCAAAGTGCTGGGATTACAGGCGTGAGCCACTGCCTGGCCTAGAGATGATTTAAAGTCTAAAGAAGAAGACAAACTATGTCATTTCCTATAAGGAATTTAAGCATCCACAGATCTCGGTGTCCCCAAGGGTCCTGGAACCAATCCCCTGTGGATGCTGAGGGGAGACTGGGTTGCCATTTATAGATACAGCTTAGAAATATACCTTTACAAAATAAGTAAATATTTTCAAAGCAGTTACACTTAAATGAATAGATGTCAGTTATCTGGAAAATCTGCTTATTGATTGTATTAGTCTGTTTGGACTGCCATAACAAAGTAGTATAGCCTGGGTGGCTCAAATGACAGATGTTGATTTTTTCTGGTTTTGGAGGCTGAAAGTCTAAGATGGTGTCTGCAGGGTTGGCTTCTCCTGAGGCCTCTCTCCTTGGCCTGTAGATGGATACATTCTCTCCGTGTCCTCACACGGCTTCTCCTCTGTAAGCCATATCCCTGGTAACTCTTTATGTGTCCAAGTTTCCTTTTCTGATAGGGACACCTGTCATATTGGAGTAGGACCCGCCTTGACAGTCTCACTTTAATTACCTCTTTAAAGGCCCAATCTCCAAAGACAATCATATTTTAAGGTAGGGGCTTAGGACTTCAGCATATACATTTTGGGGGAACAAAATTCAGCCCATTACACTAACAGTGCTTATTCTTTTGTTTGTGCTGTGTTGTACATCAATGCAACTAATTCCAACTCAAACAATTAGCAGAGCTATCAGGGCATCTTCTTGTTCTAGTTATTTGGAACCTACTGACAAGAAGGTTGAGAAAAGCATTATTTTGTCTTACTCCTCCCCTTTCTCACCCCCTCTTACACACACACACACACACACACACCCCCTAGGAGATAGAGTCTGGCCTATTCTCTTCCTAAGCATCTTTGAAAGCTTTCCTGTCACTGTCTTCATTCAGACCCCCCATCCTTTCTTTTCTGCACAGTAGCAACTTCCTCATTGCTGCCCCTGTGAGGAGGGGATTTCCCTGAAACACAGATCCCATCACATTTCTCACTAACATAAAACCCCTTAGCGGTTTCCCCCACTTGCTTCCAGGAGCAAGTTCAAACCTCTCTCCTTGGAGATCTTTCCTGACCCCACTCAGCCCCAAGTTGTTAAATACCCCTTTTGCAGGTTGCTGAATTATGTTCCCTCCAACATTCATATGCTGAAGCCCCAAACCCCACAGTCAGAATGTGACTGTATTTGGAGACAGGGACTTCCAAGAGATGGCTAAATTAAAATAAAGCTGTTAGGGTGAGCCCTAATCCTAACTGAATGGTGTCCTCATAAGAAGACATTTGGTCACACAAAGGGACACCTATCCCACAAAGGGACACTCACAGAGGGGTGTGCACTCACCGAGGAAAGGCCATCTACAAGCTGAGGAGAGAGGCCTCAGGAGAAACCAACCCTGCAGACACCTTCATCTTAGCTTCCAGAACTGTGAAAAAAAAAAAATCAATGTTTGTCATTTAAGCCACCCAGGCTCTGGGACTTTGTTATGGCAGCCTGAACCAATTAACATGCTTCCCTTCTGTGCTCCGGTAGCACCTTAGGCATACATCTAGCAGTGTGTAGCCCGCAGTTTGAGAATCGCTGGTGTTCTTATTTCTCCTCCCACTGGATCATGGGCTCCTTGAGGGTGGTGTGATTTCATCGGCTTTCACTTCCTATCACCCAGTGCAGTGTTTGACATCAATATTCATAGAATGAGTGAATAGGCAGGAAAATCCTTATCTCATTTAGAATCCAGAAAAACTGTAGCTGCTGGTGCCATTAGAGGCTCAGATGAGAGAAATAAATTTTATGAAAAATATATTTAGGAATGCAGTTTTGTTCCATAAAATGTGTACAATATAGATAATACAGTACCCTTGGGGGGAAATTATGACTTCCCCTTTGCTATGGGGTTGGCTTCTATCCATGCTCTAAATATAACTGCTATCACTCTTCGCCTTTATCTTTATGCTGTAACAAAGATCAACAATTTGCTGCTTCCTCAACCTGCCTCTCTCCCCAACTATCCCCGACCCCCTGCACACCACGCTGGTCCAGACCTCCTTGCTGGTGCCCACGCTGTCTCTTGGCCTGGAATGCCTCTCCCCACTTCACCCTGGCAAGCCCATTCATCTCA
>NW_012106586.1:3326061-3333164 GCF_000951045.1 Mandrillus leucophaeus
CGGTTTCCCCCACTTGCTTCCAGGAGCAAGTTCAAACCTCTCTCCTTGGAGATCTTTCCTGACCCCACTCAGCCCCAAGTTGTTAAATACCCCTTTTGCAGGTTGCTGAATTATGTTCCCTCCAACATTCATATGCTGAAGCCCCAAACCCCACAGTCAGAATGTGACTGTATTTGGAGACAGGGACTTCCAAGAGATGACTAAATTAAAATAAAGCTGTTAGGGTGAGCCCTAATCCTAACTGAATGGTGTCCTCATAAGAAGACATTTGGTCACACAAAGGGACACCTATCCCACAAAGGGACACTCACAGAGGGGTGTGCACTCACCGAGGAAAGGCCATCTACAAGCTGAGGAGAGAGGCCTCAGGAGAAACCAACCCTGCAGACACCTTCATCTTAGCTTCCAGAACTGTGAAAAAAAAAAAATCAATGTTTGTCATTTAAGCCACCCAGGCTCTGGGACTTTGTTATGGCAGCCTGAACCAATTAACATGCTTCCCTTCTGTGCTCCGGTAGCACCTTAGGCATACATCTAGCAGTGTGTAGCCCGCAGTTTGAGAATCGCTGGTGTTCTTATTTCTCCTCCCACTGGATCATGGGCTCCTTGAGGGTGGTGTGATTTCATCGGCTTTCACTTCCTATCACCCAGTGCAGTGTTTGACATCAATATTCATAGAATGAGTGAATAGGCAGGAAAATCCTTATCTCATTTAGAATCCAGAAAAACTGTAGCTGCTGGTGCCATTAGAGGCTCAGATGAGAGAAATAAATTTTATGAAAAATATATTTAGGAATGCAGTTTTGTTCCATAAAATGTGTACAATATAGATAATACAGTACCCTTGGGGGGAAATTATGACTTCCCCTTTGCTATGGGGTTGGCTTCTATCCGTGCTCTAAATATAACTGCTATCACTCTTCGCCTTTATCTTTATGCTGTAACAAAGATCAACAATTTGCTGCTTCCTCAACCTGCCTCTCTCCCCAACTATCCCCGACCCCCTGCACACCACGCTGGTCCAGACCTCCTTGCTGGTGCCCACGCTGTCTCTTGGCCTGGAATGCCTCTCCCCACTTCACCCTGGCAAGCCCATTCATCTCATAAGACTGCCCGGATGTCATCTCCTCTAGGAACTCTTCTATGACTGATTTAGATGAGGTCAAATGCTTTTTCACTATGCTGACTTTACACCCTGTGAGTGCAACCATCATATTTGCCACATTACATCAAAGTTACCTGTTTCCAAGGTTTCCTTCCCAATATACCATAAATTCCTTGAAGGCAAAGACCTTGTCTCTTCCATTAAAAAATCTTCATTCCTGGTATATGGCAAAATGCCTAGTAATAAGACCCTGAACACATGGTAGCTATTATTAATCACTTCAGTAAAATAGTAATAAATCATGGGGAGAAAAAGTAGATGTCTTACAAGTTACTGTGAATTATTTACAAAGAAAAAATTTTTAGTTTCAGTTTCACTTCTTTCTCTTCTGTTAATTTCTTAACATACTTTGTTTTCAAACTGCTGATCTCTAAGACTGGTGAGAAAAAGTAGGAGAAAGAGGAGGGTGAAAGTTGAAGAGAGTGCAGGAGGACATACTTTAAGGCTCTTACAAAAATTGAAAATAATAATTTTGAACATTTAATACCCAAGTTTCATCACTGCTTCACTTAGCGCCCTGAGGTGAAGTGCGTATAATCCTGAGTCTCCAAAAATAGGGAGACAGAACTCACCTCTTTCAACAGGCGGCTGAATGTATTAATTAATGCTCTCAAAGTTCGAGGACGAAGATTTGCACACAAATCCTTATTAGTACTAGATGTGCTCTGCATAATAAGCCTTAGATGCAGCATTTACACAATAAATTGAGTAGCATAGCTCCAAAGTAGAACAGCACATATAATGTACATGTTCAGCATCTGCATTAATCATATTATCAACAACTCCCAAACACTCATGCCAGACTGAACTATCAACCTAAGTTTTAAAACTTCTTTGTGTGCATTGTAATGTGATTACTGGCATGGTGTAGAGCTTTGTGACATATATTTTAATGCACTTCCAGAAGATTTTTCTTGTTTGTGTTAGATATGTTTTTAAAAGACCCCATTCTGATGGGGTTTTCTTTCCCAGTGAAGGAAAAAGTAGACAGCCCTAAAAAAATTCCTATATTGCATTTTATGAGGTTTGAAATGCTGGGTTTTGCCATTATGCATCCATTGTAGAGGTAACAACCAGGCTATTATCATGATAATGATTTCCTGTGTCACTTTTCTTCAGTTTGGGTAAGAGCCCTTAAGCTCTTCATAAGAAAGTGGTACTTTTCACTTCTGTGGAACAGGAACATCTTTATAAGTGATACACCCCTACTTTATGGTAATTGCTTATTTAATGCCTGTCTTATTTTTCAGATGGAAGCTTCAAGAAGCCAGAAACTATGTTTGCCTTCTCACGTGGTATTTGGCACACAGCAGGTGCTTAGCAAGCATCCCACACAAAGAGGAAGGGATAAGTGGGAAAAAGAGGAGAATGAATATTAGTGATACTAATACTATTTATGAGCGAGAGAGAGAGAAATATAGAGGACAGACTGAGAGCTCATAGTCTAGCAGGCAATAGAACAAGGTTTTGAGATTCAGCAGAAGGGTCAAGTTTGCCAGGGTTGCCAAATCCTAGTTCAAAAAACCCAGTTATGTTAATATGGTTTTCTAATACTTAAACTGTATGATCTGAGAATAAAAGAGGATAGCAAAGTTAGCTTTGAAACTCCTTGCCCTAAAGGGAAGTATATGGCTTGTAATCAGTCAGGTAGCACTCTGAGCATGCTGGAATTCCCAATCTCATTAATTTGGGGGTGCCAAGAGCATATTGGATAAATTTCCACTCAGTTGTTTCTCACTATGTTTGTGTGGGTTGAGTTGATCTCATTGGCTGTCATTTATAGAGCCCTCACACCTCTGTCAAGTTGTGCTAGGCATTTTACCTGCTTTATCTCTGATCCTCACAACTATGTATGGAAGACATCCTTACACCACTTTATAGAATGAGGAAACTGAAATTCAAATTTCACACAGCTGTTAAGCAGTAGAATGGATTTAAACCCATGGATTTAAATCAATGTTTAATCAATGTTTAAATCAATTCTAAATCAATGTTTAAATCAATTCTAAATCAACATTCTAAATCAATATTTAAATCAATGTAAGTGATCCTTTCCATACATTGTGCTATGTCACAGCAGAGACTACTTTTAGGATTTAAGCGTGTGACTTGTGTATGTATATAACTTTTATGAGCATCAGTTTTCTCATTGGTAACGTGGAGGCGTGAAATAGTTAATATTTCAGGTCCATTTTTTCCTAAAATTCTACAAGTGGAAGAACAGAGGCAGGAGATGCTCCCTGCTGTGGTAGAGCTGTCCATGGTCCTGAAAAGCCTGGCCCCAATAAAGCAATAATCAGCTTATCAAAGGGAGAAGCACAAGAGACCAGAAATGCCTCCATTAATAGACATCTAGCTGCTATTCTCTGGTCTCTTAAGTAATTAAGCATGCTATCTCTTACTGCCGAGTCTATGGGTTATGCCATGAACCAAGCCACTGCAAATTAAAGATGTAGGCAGACTTGCACAACCCTCTCCTTTCCCCCTCACACCTGAAAGAGCCCACGTGTTCCAGCTAAATGAGCTGTAGTAATATTTGGTCTGCATTTTTTATTCTTTTGCCTTGAATTACAGATTCCTCCATACAGCGATGTTCTGAGCCTGATTTTCTAAGCTTAGCCATCCCAAGAACCAAGGAAGATAAATTTAATGAGTTCTCTTAAAAAAAAAATTCCCTTGTTTTAGCATATTTCCATTGCCTCTTCCATTTTTTCATAGGGATATGTCATCTCACATATGCTTGTGTCAAATGACAAAAAAATTACTGTATCAGTAGCAATATAAGCAGAAATTTCCTTTCCAGAAAACATGTGGTGGACATAGGGCATGTGAAAACATACAAGATAAGCATTCTTTCATACTTTTTTCTGCCAGTCATGGCTAGTTACTGAAATTTGTACATCCTTTCTTATTTCAAACTCCTAATGTATAATTTACCTTCTAAAATAACTTTAATAATAAATCTCTGGTATTTTGAAATCTTTGTTACTCTGTGATGACCTTTGAAAGTTTTTAAAACAGCAATGTTTAAAGGTATAAGGAGATTTTTAAAAATATAGTGAAATAGTGTGTTCCACTGAGAATTAATTACAAGCTAGAACTTATGTTAGTAAGGACGTATTGGACCACAGTAAAAGAAAAATTCTAAAAGTAGCAAGTGGTAGATTCATGAGCTTGCCACTGCTTTTAGTGATTGTTTGAGTCCCTCTTTAAGTGTGCTCACTTGACAGATATATATCCATATGCCTACATATTGTAGGGGCTAAGGGAAAACTTCCCCTTTGCCCTCTGGAGATTGACTGAAAAAATCAACTCAAAGAGGCAGAATAATAGGAGAAATGGCATACACATTTCTTAGTGTGCAAGGAGGAGAATCACAGAATAATTGCCTAATATCCCAGTTGAGTACAGATGCTTACATACCCTACTTCTTAGGGGAAAGGGAGACAGGAAAGTGTGGATGATTTTAGGAAGACAGTAAATGATTTTTAGGAGAATTCAGTGGGCTTGAAGAATATACAGTGGCCTGAAACAAAGTCTTTTGGAACCACAGAGCAGACAATGGTTTGTGACAAAAGTCCACCCAGGTATGTTGACAGACTCCAGACTATTCCTGCAATATGAATTCAGTTCACAAAAACTGAAGGAAGAGACCAGAGGTCATTGTTTTCTTCTTTGGTGGGTACAGACCTTAGGCAGATCCAGGAACTTCAGAGAATAACTTCATCCTGCTGTGCTTTGGGAGACACAGAGGATTGAGATATGGGGTGTGGGGGTAAGAAGGTCAGAGGGACCTTGAGGCTTTTTCTTCATTTCAGCATGTCAAAGCACCATATTTTAGGGTATCAGTTTCTGAGCCCCAATGATATAAATACGATTTTACACTTTCTTTTTATTATTATTATTATTATTATTTTGATGGAGTCTCGCTCTGTCACCCAGGCTAGAGTGCAGTGGCTTGGCTCACTGCAAACTCTGCCTCCCAGGTTCACACCATTCTCCTGCCTCAGCCTCCCAAGTAGCTGGGACTACAGGCGCTGCCACCATGCCAAGATAATTTCTTGTATTTTTAGTAGAGACGGGATTTCACTGTGTTAGCCAGGATGGTCTCGATCTCCTGACCTCGTGATCTGCCCTCCTCAGCCTCCCAAAGTGCTGGGATTACAGGTGTGAGCTACCGTGCCCGGCTGATTTTACACTTTCAAATACACATGTATGTAACTCTGTATATGCATGTATAAGTAAGTATGTATATGGCTAAATCTAAACTATTTGCATATGAGACTGGAGATGATACTCTTTTCCTCCCTTCAAATTATGTGCCTGAGTGATTTGCAAGGAGAAGGGAGTCTTGAAGGAGGATATTTTGAAGGACCTTTGTAACAAACAATGAAAGAGGTGAATTTATAAGTCAAAGTAAGGAAAAAAAGCTTAATCTGGTGCTCATCCCAGCTCAAAAGACTAAGGTAACCTTTGGGGAGAGAGGGACATTTTCCCCAAATCAAGTGCAAAAAGATAGCCTAGAAAGCTGTGAGGCTGGAAGGGAACAGAGGGTCATTGGGCTTCTAGTGAGTTTGCAGCTTTGGGAATGTTGGATGCAGTCCAGGGGGACTCAGCATCACCTCAGGAGGCTGTGGCAGAAAGAATGAGCAGGAAATGGAGGATGCCCAGCACTCAGGGTACATGTCTATAGACCTGGCCAAGCAGCAGCAGCAACCAGCTTGTAAAGACAGTATAAATTCCATAGAAGGCAGTGAGGACCTGGAGACACACAAATTCAGCAGTGTTTGGGGGAAGCAATATCAATCTCTTGATGGTTAATTTTTTGTGTCAACTTGACTGGGCCACACGGTGACCAGACACTTGGTTCCATGTTATTCCGGGGAATATCTGTAATGGTGTTTCTCGATAAGATCAGAATTTTGACTTGGTAGACAGAGTAAAGCAAGTTGCCTTCCCAATGTGGGTTGGCATTGTGCAATATGTTGAAGGCATGAACACATTTAAAAAGTCTGAGTAAGCGGGAACTGGCTCTCTTGCTGCTGCTGTCTTTGAGTGGGGACATCAGTCTTCTATTGCCTTCGGAATTGGACTTAGACTGGAACTGATACCACCAGCTTTTTAGATTTCTAACTTGCCAACTGCAGATCTTAGGATTCCCCAACCTCCCTTATCACATGAATCAATTCCTTATAATACATCTCTCTCCTCCACCCCCACTCTCTCTCTCCATATATATAGTCATGTGCTGCATAATTATGTTTTGGTCAATGACAGACCACATATAACATGGTGGTGCCATAAAATTATGATACCATATTTTTACTGTACCTTTTCTATGTGTAAACATATTTAGATACACAAATACTATTGTGTTACAGTTGTCCACAGTATTCAGTACAGTAACATGCTGTACAGGTTTGTAGCCTAGGAGGAATAGGTTTGTAGTAGGCTATCCCATGTAGGTTTGCATAAGTACACTCTATGATGTTCACACAGTGACAAAACTGCCTAATCATGTATTTCTCAGAACATATCCCGTTGTTAACTAATATATGAATGTGTGTGTATGTATGTGTGTGTGTATGTGTGTGTGTGTGTGTATATATATATATATAAAAAACCTGTTGATTCTGTTTCTCTGAAGAACCTTGATAAATACAACCTTCAAATCAGTTACAATATATTTTTATCACATTATTCTCTATACTTATTTAAAATTTAATTTTTAATTAGTGATAGATGAATATATGCTTCCTTAGAAAGTATCCAACAATTAGAGAAAGACTAAAATCTCACTTGCCATTACCCTCAAACCTGGTTCTCTCCCTTTCTCTAGCAATAACCCAAATTTATTCCTGCCACATTAAGAAACACTTTTCCAGAAAAAAATTATTGACTGTAAGGTCTCTGAGAATGCAGGTTTCAAAGTTGCCTT
>NW_012106586.1:3333694-3359411 GCF_000951045.1 Mandrillus leucophaeus
GAAGAGCAAGAGGGAGGGAGGGAGGTCACATCCCTAAGGTTATATCCACATGAGACAAGCCCCTGCTGCTGATGACTTATCACTTTTTGGGAAAATTGCAAAAAACAATTGTAACAAACAAACATTGTAACAAACAATGAAAGAGGTGAATTTATAAGTCGAAGCAAGGAAAAGATGCTTGATCTGGTGCTCATCCCAGCTCCAAAGACTAAGATAAACTTTAGGGAGAGAGCGACATTTTCCCCGAACCGTGTACAAAAAGACAGCCTAGAAAGCTGTGAGGTTGGAAGGGAACAGTTTTAGCCTTCCATATTGATGATGTAAGGTATGCAAGCACTAAAATGATGGGCAGCCTATCATAGGTTGCTTACTAACAGTCTGTCAAGAGACAGATATTTGAAAAATCTTATAAAATATTATGAAAATTCCCTGCTTGAAAAGTTTCCCAAAGCGAGAGTGATTCCTAGGAGATAGAATAAATACTCAAGGCCTCCGTGTGCTAGTTATTTTCCTTCTTGCATGTTCTAGTGTAGCCATGTGATTATCACTACTTAATTTAATGAGTCAGGTGTGTTGATTGTTCTGAAACAGCAATTTGGTAAGGGGCATTTTCATGGCATGAAAGAGCAAGTGGAGCTTCCAAAAGAGCTAGGTGTAGACTCTCTGGTCTTCCCTGGGGAAGGATCCTTGGCACCAGGGCCTTTCGTTCTTGTTACCAGGTTGATAAGGCATATGGCAGGATGGATGACTTGGCAATTCTCTAAGTGTCAAGCAGAGTAGACAGAAATTTCTTCACATGTATGGGAGGGGACTCCCCTGCTTTCCCAACCAGCACCTGAAGAGCAACTCAAGGTCACACTTGCATAATCTCCTGCAAGAGAAGACCCTGTGGGCTCTCGAGAAGAGACCATCCTTGCCTTCTCTCAGTCGCCCATGCTCAGGCAAACTTGGCTTATGACAAGTTTGAGCAGAGCATTTCTTAGAAGTTAATTGGAGCTTGGCGTGGTAGCATGCACCTGTAGTCCCAGCCACTCCAGAGGCTGAGGTGGGAGGATTGCTTGAGCCCAGGAGTTGGAGGCTTCAGTGAACTATGATAACACCACTGCACTCCAGCCTGGGAAACAAAGTGAGACCTCATCTATAAAAGAAAAGTTACTTGGAAGCCAGGTTATTTTTGGACCCATGCAATTTTCCAAGGATTTGTGAAAAGAAGTGATTTGGGAAACATGATAATCACACATCTCAAGGGGGAAAATGGTCCTCTGGCCTGAGCCTCAATTCTGGATTGCCCTGCTATGTATGGGCATCAAAAGGGATTTGGGGAGAAGAATCTCTCCCTTGGATAAATTTACAAAGCTGGGGAGAGGGTCCCTTGATGAGTGAACTGTCTCCCAACCATTGGCGTCCAATGGCTGTGAATCCTGTCTCTGTTCAACCACTGAGGAACTGTGTGGTATTAGAGATATCACCAAAAATACAACCCAGTCCCTGCCCTTGAAGGGATGACGTCATGTACAAAAATAGACAAGGATGATTTGTTCATCTCTCTGTCATGTGAGTCCCACACAGGGCCTGGTGCATAGCAGATGCTCAACCCAGATGACTTATATTAAGTAGCAGTAGAAGCCAGATGCAGTGGCTCACGCCTGTCATCCCAGCACTTTGGGAGGTGGAGGCAGGTGGATTGTTTGAGCCTAGGAGTTTGAGACCAGCCTGGGCAACATGGCAAAACCCCATCTCTACAAAAAAATACAAAAAAGGCCTAGCGTGGTGGCTCATGCCTGTAATCCCAGCACTGTGGAAGACTGAGGTGGGCGGATCATCTGAGGTCAGGAGTTTGAGACCAGCCTGGGCAACATGGTGAAACCCTGTCTCTACTAAAAATACAAAAAATTAGTCGGGCATAGTGGCGGGCGCCTGTAATCCCAGCCATCTGGGAGGCTGAGGCATGAGGATTGCTTGAACCCGGTAGGCGTAGGTTGCAGTGAGCTGAGATCGCACCATTGCACTCCAGCCTGTACGACAAGAGTGAAACTCCATTAAAAAAAAAAATTAGCCAGACATGGTGGTGCACGCCTATAGTCCCAGATACTCAGGAAGCTGAGGTGGGAGGAACGCTTGAGCCTGGGAGGTGTAGATTGCAGTGAGCCGAGATCACGCCATTGCATTCCAGCCTGGCAACAGAGCCAGACCCTGGCTTAACTCCACTGAACTGTACACATTAATTAAAAAAAAAAATTAATGTAAGTAGCAAAGATGGACAAAGTGCTATGGTGACAGAACGGATAAAGTTGCAGATTGTGCCTGCAGGGGTGTGTGTGTGTGTGTGTGTGTGTGTATGGGGTGGTGGGTAAGTGGTGGGGGGTAAGGAGGGCTTAAGAAAGGATTTGTAGAGATAAAATCTGAGTAGCATTTTGAGAGGCACAATCTGGCCCCATGCGGACAGATGTGTTTGAGAACACTGGCTTTAGAATCAGGCAGCCCTGTTTAAAATTCTGACTGTCGCTCATTAGCTATGGGACTGTGGGCACATTCCAAAATGTTTCTTAGCCTCAGTTTTCTCATCTGTATAATGGGACCAATAATATCTACTTGCAAGATTGCTCACTGGTACACTTAGTAAATAAAGGTCAACGTTATTATGTGAAAGGTATGGAAGAGAGGTGTGTTCAGGGAACTACAGGTAACTTAAGGGTGGAACTGGACCACACATGTGTCAGTCAAGAGAGAAGAGATGGGAAAAGGCAGGGTCATCTCTTAAGAACCTTGTGGATTAGAGTTTGGGCTCTGACCTAAGTCCAGAGACAGCCAGTGAAAGATTTAACTGGGATAGGAGTGAGGGGTGGATAGTTGAATGGAGAAGGGAAGAAGGGGAGAAGCTCACCTCTACCTGTATATGTTGAAGTGTAAGCACAATGACAACATAGTTACTTGCTTTAGACTCCTTGCATAACTGAAAGAGGGAAGACCTTCAGCTCAGAAATCCTCATTTTCCAGCCTGATGGTCACAAGATCTTGCATACTTTTATTAACTTTGTTTTTATATATATCTTAACAACAGGAAGCACTTTCTTGTGCTAAGTTTAGATTACTGGAAGGAGTAAAGATTAAGCACATAGGAAGCTGGCCTGGAGTTGCACACACAGTGGGCTGTCGTTTAATTGGACTCTCCTACTCACTCTGATCCTTCCACTTGCTATCGAGGAGATATACGAAGACACTTATTTTCTTTTTCCAAGTTTTCTGTAAACTTCTGAGGTGAATAAAGAATACAAATACTGATTTTAGGGGGGAAAAAGAACTTGCCAAAACAGGAGTTTGCCACTTACTAGCTCTTTGATCCTAGAGGAGTTACCGCCCCTCAGTTTCTCCGTCTGTGAAATGAGCCTGATGGTACCTACCTCATTAGGTTGCTGTAATTCATGACAGAATCCGCCTGGGTTGCCTGGCAATATAGGAGTCAGTGAGTGAGTGAACAGGCTGCTGCCGCTGCTGCTGCCGCTGCTGCTGCTGCTGCTGCACTGGGCAGTGATGGTGAAAGAGCCTCTACTACCTACCAAGGAGGATCCAGACGTGGGAAACCCACAATTAAAAAGCAGTAACTACAACACATCCCTTCCCACCCCCGTCTCATAACAAAACCAAACCCACTTCCTTCACGGGCTGCTTTATGCAAAATTTCAAGATCAGCAAAATTTATTTTTGGCTTTCATGACCCTTAACTCTAAAAAAAAAATTGTGGAAAACCACACAGAGCAGACCATTTACCATTTTAACCTTCTTTACGTGTACAGTTCATGGAGTTAAATACATTCACGTTATGCTCTCCAAAACTTTTTCATCTTGCAAAATGAAACTCTCTACCATTTAAACACTAACTCCGCATTCTCTCCTCCCTTAAATTCTGGCAACCCCTATTCTACTCTCTATAAATTTGACTACTCTAGATACCCCACATAAGTATAATCATCCAGTACTTGTTCTTTCATGACTGGCTTGTTTCACTTAGCATACTGTTCTCAAGTTTCATCCACATTGAATTGTGTGACAGGGTTTCCTTCCTTTTTAAGGCTGAATAATATTCCATTGTACTCCAGCTTACTGAACCACTGCCAGTTAAGATGGTGTCAAATTAGGTTATTTCTGGGATACTTTTCTGGGAAAGTTACTTTTATAGAGATGGCATTCCAAGAGGTTTTAAAATGTATCCTCCTATTGAAGTTTTTACGTCAATTATGAATGTTGACTAAATTTACAAGTAAACTTATTTATTAAAAAATTCCATTGAATGTATATACCATATTTTGTTTGTCCATTCATCCATTGATGGACACTTGGGTTGCTTTTGCCTTTTGGCTACTGTGAGTAATGCTGCTGTGAACTTGGGTGTACAAATAACTACCTTTAACCTTCTCTCTCTCTCTCTTTCTGTCTCTCTTTTGTAATCCAAGGTTCTGATGCTTTCACTCTAACTCAGCATCTTTCATCAGGAAAGGAGCTCTGAGAATCATTAACATGTTGGTACGTGTGTGCTTGATGTGTTAATCCTAAATGAGAGTGTCTGGATTTTTAAGTGAAGACCAAAGAGAAGGGAATTCAAAATGAAACAAATATGAAATTGTCCAGTTTCAGGCTGAGGTCCCTGAAGGGGTGCTCTGTGGGCCTGTGGGCCTCCTAGGCCACCTCAGAGCAGACTGGGAGTCCTTTGCCAGTGAAAGCATGGCTCTGGCCCCAGTAGACCAGAACTCTTTTGTCTTATGTGCCAGTTCCAAACTGAGCCCATCTTAACCATTAAACTTACACAGGAAATATAGAACATTAGCACACGTGCATCTCAAACTACTATCATTTCATTTCCCACTGGAAGGGGAAATCTTTATAATATACTAGAGAAGGCTCACTCAGCTCAAATTATGGTTCAAGTCAAACCCCAGTATACTCCTTCACAATGAGCCTTTTCCTGCACGCTTCTAATCCTCCCCACTGTGGGTTTACTAATCTCTTTCTATTATCTTTTCCTTTTGACAGGCGGCTGCTCTGCCTGCCACGCCTGCCAATTCATTCTCCTCTCATAGTTAACCATCACGATCACATCATTACCTGAAACACAAATCCTCCTACAGCTAAAGACACGCAACCTAGCAAGTATTTTTCTTCCTACAGACTGTACACACCATGTTCTCAGAGGTTTTCAATAAGCTGCAAGAATTCTTGGTTGTTCAATGAAATCTCATTCTTCTTTCTCCCAATTGCAATGTTGCAATCATATCCTGTCACATCCCATCAGCTGCCAAAACCAATGTTTCCTTTCTGCAGTGCCTCTCAGATCCCTCCCTGTTCCTCTGTTCACAGTCTGGGGATAGCGGCTTGCTGGGGCTGGTACCAGGAAAACAGTGAGTAAATATCAAATTGAGCCTGGGAGGCAAATGCAGAATTTGGAACCATAGCCAAGGTTAGTTACTGAGCATGAGGGTGGTTGACCAAGAGGTAGCTCAGTCTGGGGGGCTGGTGAGTAGAGGATACAAGAATGATGGACCCTCATGCAGGATCTGTTGGAAAAATGAGAGAGAAAGAACCAGGGACCCAGGGAGAAAACAGGGAAGGCAATTTAACCCAGCAAATAGTTTTCAGTTGACTGCTTTGAAAAGAATTAGTATGCTACTCCTTAGCTGGGTTTTAGGGGCATGTTTTTCTTTAAGGTTTTCCATTCTCAGTTAAGACTCTTGTGGTAAATAAAAAAATATGTCACTCGAATCAATGAAAGTAATCTCTGAAGATGGGATCTAGGCATTAAATTTTAAAAAATTGTCCCAGGTGATTTACAGTTGCTAGAACTAACCACTGCCATAGCCCCTTACCTCTACCCCATCACACATCTGTCCTTTATGCTGCTTCTAGATAAATCTAAGTCTGATGCTTCAGTGGCTCTCCATTTCTTTCTGAATCTGACCCATTTCCTTGGTCTTGGTCTGTTGTTGGAGATGCTTCACATCGTGGGCCCAGCCCCCATTCCTGGTCTTGGCTTCCGTAGCTTGCCTGCATTTCTCTTACTGGTTCACTTGCTGGTTTTCCTGGGATGTCTTTGACACAGTTGGGTATAGCCTGGTTAACTTCTACAGGTCAAAGTCCCGTCAAGGGGCAGGTCCATGGATAGGTGCCAGAAGGAAATCCCAACCAGCAGGCTGCACACAGTGTCTGGGGGGTGTGAGAGCAGGTACACATGAAGTCCAGTGCAGGCATTGAAGACGTCCTGCAGAGCAGAGGCAGGAATATCCCGAGACTCGAGCAGACAGGAAGATCTTAAGCCAGGACAGGTCCCAGCCATGGCTTGTGGTCCAGGGAGCAGAGCCCTAGAAGGACGGACCATCAAACCTGGTTGAGCAACAAAAACAAGATAGAATGCCAGTCTGTGCTCTTCCTACTCCATCTCCGGTTTTAATATTATAATTACCACCCAGAAATCTGCCATTCATCTCCCTCTCCCAAGGCAACAGGATCTGCCCAGGAAGTATAGCAGCAGCCCAGGACTCATAAGTAGAGCTGGAACAGTCCTTGGTTTCTGGACCCTTGAGGGTCAGAACCCTGGGACCCTGACTGGAAGGCCAAGCCACCTGCCCAGCGTGCTCTTTTTCCACTGTCCTGGCAACCTCGAGTGTTGGCCTGGCTCCTAATTTCCTGCAGTTCACATCCTCATTCCCTGGACTCCCTAGGGTGGCGTGCCTCTGTGTCCACCCCTTCCATGCACCATGCTCTGCTCGTCTGAAGTCTTATCCCAGGATTGGTCACTGACAGAGTGCCTCTTGGCTCCTGCCACCAGCCTGGATTTGAGTTGAATTAGCCATGCCCCTCCCGCCCCATCTGGACTAGATTTACACTTGGGGGCCCCTTGCCAAGACCATGTGTCTGCTCCTGCTTCATCTGTGTTTGGCCAATTCCAGGGTCTTCTTCCTTGGTTCAGACCCCAAACGACTCCTTCTCCCACCTTGCACGCTTTGTATCTGGCCTCATCTAACTCCCTATTAGGAGATAACACTGAGAAGAACCATTTAAAATCAGACTATAGATAAAGGTTGGTTGACATAGTAAGATGTTTGTGTTGGTGCTAAGTGGAAAAAGCGGATTGCAAGATAGTTTATAGTTTGTATTTGTTCATTCCAAGTATACACGTGCACAAAAATGGTCTGGAAAGATACTCAGTGATATGTTAAGAGTGCTTGTCTCTGGGGTCTGGAATTATGGAATTCTTTTACTTTTCTTCCTTTTGTCTATTTATATCATCTAATTATTCCACAGTAAATAAGTGTTGCTTTTTTAAATAAGGAAAACAACTTTAAAAGTTATTTCTACAAATACACAATGTAAGATAGCTCTCGGGGTCCTGGTTCTCAGAAACAAGGCAGAGATCCAACTGAGAGCACTGGCCCAAGAGAGGAGTCAGATTTAGCAGCTAGAAGTTGCAGCCGAGTCCTGGTGTGTTGGGCGCCAAATCTCGAGGGCAGGGAAAGGGGGAACTTAACACTGCACTTGAAAACAGCTTGCCTGGGTTTGCATTCCAGCCTGACACTTAATAGCTGTGCAACCTCGGGCAAGTTGCTTAGCCTCTCTGTGTCTTGTTTTTCTGAACTGAAAATGAGATAAGATTATTTTATAGATAATCTTATAGGAATATTTTGAGGATTAAGTGGATCATATTATGTAACAAGAACTTAAGTGGTGCCTGGTACACAGTAAGTGTCCAAGCAGTGTTAACTATTATAGGGAAGAAGGCAGGCAGGCCCTAGCCCTGTAACACCCTTAGCCTCAGCCCCTTTGGGTTTCTGCTTTCTGTATCACCTTTTTCTTTTTTTTTTCTTTTTTAGAAGAAATGAGATCTCACTATGTTGACTAGGCTGGTCTCAAACTCCTGGGCTCAAGTGATCCTCCTGCATTGGCCTCCTGAAGTCCTGGGATTACAGGCATGAGCCACTGTACCTGGCCCGGAGTCCACTCATTCTCTCAATTCCACCTCCAACGCTCCATCCTTCCTTCAAACCTCTCTTCGTTAAGCCACCAACCAGGAGAGGTCTCACTTTCCTCCTATTCCATCTGTCACTCTGCACCACTTCCCCAGCCCTGAATGTACCCAGCCTTCTGTGCCAGGTATTGGTGTACCTCTTTTATTCCCCCTTTGGAGCTGTACATGGGGGGCTGTATCATGCCTGACATGCTGTGGTACACATTAAGCACTTGAGTTGAACTGCATAGTTTGAACATGACCCATTTGCCTTACAAAAATCCTACTGAAATCTCTACCCAGGCACCTGCAGAGTGCTGAGATTTACTGCTTCGAAGGAATTATATTTACTTTATTGCTTCACGGATGAGAGATGAATTGCACACTTAGAATTATGATCTTTGGCACAAGTAAAGGCTCAGCATGGCAAAGAGTACCACCCTTCACACCTTTGTTATTTGCCTTGTGGGTTATAAATAAGATTGTAGCTTGTTTGAATAAACCAATATCTGGCCACAAACTAGCAAATGTCTGTTACAGCGTCTAAATGTGGAACAGTGATGGCATCTCATTCTTGGCCAATTTTAATGCAAGGAGCTGTGCAAAGCTGTGCTTTTGGCCTGTAGTCAGCAGCATTATATTTGGAGAAGGAAAATGCTAAATTTGCTAGAGTTTTGTTTTATATTTACCTCCTACATGTCTTGGCAAATAAACTATAAATCGTTTGTTATTCTCCATCTAGATCATACTTCCCTTTCAAATGTTTTTGTATTACCTTTGCCAGAGAGCCACAGAATCTTAATTGTAGTACTGCATCAAAATCTGTCAGGGAGAAGTGGTTAGAGTATTGAGCACCTATTCACACAAGGCTATATGTTAGCCACATACATTGGAGTGACATATCTGAAAACGAGAGTTCAATGTCATGCCCCTAACACATTTTATCTGGGTTAAACAGCACTCTGCGTCACCTCCTGTCTGAAACACATTGTTGATTTATTAGCAACTGCTATTGTTGCCCTGGGCCTAGAATAGGTGCTCAATAAATGCTTATTTATTGATTGCCTTGGGGCATTTTTTTTAATGTCACTTTTCGAAAGGCAATGAATGGAGCATGCAGAAATAGTATCTGCACATAAGGAGCCTGCAGTTTTAATGGGACAAAGAATTTATGAACACAGGCTAAAGAAGAGGGAGTATGTCAAGTAGGTAATTAAAAGTAAAACATGATGGAGGGTACTGCAGGGCTTTGGGACATCATGTCCTTTCAGTGTCCTGTGTGGCAGGGTCAAGCCCTGCTTCTTTAAGGCATTTCTGAACAGCAGGATGTCGGGGTGATGTGGAGGTGGTGGGAATGTGTCTGCCTGGACTCTGACCCTGGAGTCTTTGTTTATCTGAAAGTATTCCTGCTTTTCTTTTTGGCTCTCAGGACTTCCTCTGCATGTGCGGGAGGGAGTTAAGCATAGATGGATGGGTAGATATCCGCTGAATTTGAAAACAAACCCTTGAAACTGGGATGCCATGTGGGTCAGCATGCGCAAAGTCTTTGGGAATGAAAATCTGTTATTTATTCTTTCAGAAAGCTTTTAGCTTTCAACATAATTTCTAAAATACAGTAGACTTCATTTCGAACCATTTGAAGAGAAATATTACTATTATTGTACTGGGGATGAGGTGGTGAGAGTAATAGATCGAGGTTCTTCTAAATTTCAGATCTTAAAGTCTTGATTCTAGGGAAAGGAAGAGAGGAGAAAGGGCGAACAGATGGTGGGAAGAGGGGACAATGATAAACAGCATAACTTCCCGGTGCCTGGCACCCTCTTTGCCTTCACAGGTGTAGAGAGCAGATCCATTCTCACGGCCACGTGTCTGCAGCCACAAGTTCTATGGAACCCGCCTCAAGGTTCCCTTTCAAAATTCTGAAATTTCAGAAAGATGGTGGGGCACTGATGGTTTCCCCAGCCTCGCTAAGCTTGACCTCTTCTGGTTTCCATTGGCAAGCGAATGGAAAACTGCTTTTAGCAAGGCTTCACTGCAATAATCAATACGTCATAGTTGTAGCTATATTTAAACCTACAAGAACTGATTTCTAAGATCCCAACAATTGCTATTGACATATAGGCTGGTTCCTTAAAAAAAAAAAAATCCTTAAAAAATAATGACTCTAGATCTGGGGGTGGATGGATGAATGGAGGCTTTGTGGCCATGCATGCCTGTAGGTAACCGCCCTGTTCCACTAACATTATGATTTGAGAGGCACAGGAAGAATTCACAAAAATTCTAACAAGATGTGGGAATGAAATCCTTACAGGGGCATCTAGAAATGGTTTTTCCAGATAATTTAGTTTTCAAGAGGGGGAGAGAAAGGAGTCAGTAACATTAAGAGTGGATACAGCCATACAAGGTGAATTTAAGCTCCTGATTTTCTTTTCAAACTGGGAATGAGTCATCATCGTCTTACCCACTCTTCATCCTTCTTGAATTCTCATAAGGATCCCTTATCTAAGTACATAAGATGTATAGTAAGATGGAAGGCCCAAATTTGTTTTGTGCCAAGAGTATGGAAGAATTTTTTGAGGTATTGTTGATGGGCCAGTAAATGTGCTTCTTCTCAGCACAGCATCCCCTCCAGCTATCCTGCACAAACATGGGGTCAGTGCTGCTGCTCGGAGTGAATGGGAGCCACCAGGACGCCCGCTAGTATTATGAAAAGAGTTAAGTGAATCTCAAATCTCATCAAAACCCCAGTGTGACTACTAAGAATAGAAACGAAGTTAAGATCTCCATTAGCTGTATCATGTCTAAGGTGATGTCACAAGTAGTTTTTTCAGCATCTATAGAAGAATCACAGTAAGAATCTGGCTTTGTTTCCCTGGTGCTATATTGGTCAGAGTAAACAAGCATCCCAAGTCCGTTTGGTGAAGTCGGCTACCATGGGGACTGCAGGACTCCACGTCAAGTAATCTGACGAGGTCTCTTAAAGCTGTCAAGGTGAAGACCGCACTGTGGCCTGGCAGTTCCCACCTCACTGTGGACATCCCAGGAAGCTACACGTGCTCTGCCTGTTTTTCTGACTGTTTCTTTTCTCAAGGGCACCCCTGACCAGGCACAGAGTCCATCCAGTGTAGGCTAAGCAGCATATCTTCTACTGACAAATGTCAATAACAGAAGGACATTTCCTGAGGCATGATCAGCCAGCTAAAAAGAGTCATGATTGTGAGGAACAGGAGAAACCATGCTGAAGGCACCGGGCATGGCTCGCTCAGAGCATTGTGCTGTTCTTCGCCCCTCCACTCTCCACCCCTGGGATAAATGGGATCGACCGTGGGAAACAAGAGGCAAGCAAGGACTTTGTCGGAGCTCTGCTGCTGTTTGCTTTCTGCTGATTTTCTTTCACTCCCTTCCACTGTAGTAGCAAAATTGGAGTTTTCCTCAGAGCTCTGGCTTTGTGCTTCAAGATTATTTTAGGATACAGTATGTAATTTTCATTGTCCCTTTTTATCATTTTAATATTCTTTCATGGATTTTTCAGAATGCTTAGATTTATTTTCTTTAAAATTGTTTTCCCTTGTAATGTTATTGCTTTTCAATTTCATTTTAACTTTTGACTTGTTAGTCTCCATAATACCTTCTACCTTTATATTTCTAATTTTGATTGCAATAATTCTACCCTTTAATTCCTTGTTCTCTGTATTTTATCCTTTCTACTTTTGTGGTCTAATTTTTTACTTTTCTAGATTTAAAAAAAAATCTATTTTAGTTTAACTTGTATTTATCCTATCTCTATTTATTTATGTATTTATGTAATTAATTTTTTTAGAGACGGGGCCTCACACTGTTTCAAAGGCTAGAGTGCAGTGGCATTATCATAGCTTACTGCAACCTTGAATTCCTTGGCTCAAGCAGTCCTCCTGCCTCATCCTCCTGAGTAACTGGGACTACAGGTGCATCACCACATGCAGCTAATTTTTAAAACTTTTTGTAGAAACCGGGTCTCACTATGTTGCCCAAGTTCATCTCAAACTCCTGATCCCAAGATATCCTCCTGCCTTGGCCTCCCAAAGTGCTGAGATTACGGACATGAGTCACTGTACCCAGCCTCTATTTTAATTTTAAACATGTTTTGGCTTTCAGCCTTACTGTGGTTAATAAATTCTCTTACTTAAAATGTTTAATTGATCTTTTAAAACACTATTAATTAATCTTATTTGATTTATTTTCCCCTTGAATGACTACCCTTCCTTTTACTCTTTTTCTTCTTTTCTAATTTATTCACTTGGTGACATAATCTTAGGGGTCATACATAATTTAGGATTTTAGTTTTGGGATCACAAAGACCAGGCAGGAAAACACAAATATGTGATTTGGGTGAGATATAAGGCCATAGGGCACCGGCACCCACAGCAGCCTGCTGTGCCTGGAAGATCCAAATGAAGCAAAAACCCTTGAAGCAAATATCTCGGATAAAAGCAGGTGTTAATAGTGATTGTTTCTGAGTTGGATTATCATTTTTTTTTGTTTCTGCTCTTCTGTCTTTTCAAAGTCTTTTACAAATATATTGCTTTTGCAATAATGAGAGAAAATGTAAAGACAAAAATAAAAGTAAAAACAGGCTGGGTGCAGCGGCTTACGCCTGTAAATGCCAGTACTTTGGGAGGCCGAGGTGGGTGGATCACCTGAGGACTTGGTCAGGTCAGGTCAAGACCAGCCTGGCCAGCATGGTGAAACCCCATCTCTACTAAAAACACAAAAATTAGCTGGGCATGGTGATGGGTGCCTATAACCCCAGCTACTTGGGAAGCTGAGGCAGGAAAATGGCTTGAACCTGGGAGGCAGAGGTTGCGGTGAGCTGAGATCGCAGCACTGCCCTCCAACTCTGGGTGACAAAGTGATACTCCATCTCAAAATAAAATAAAATAAAAGTAAAAACAAAAAACAACAATAAAAACTGTGCTTGCCAAAAATAAACCACATCTGTGACTGATGCGGCCTGCTGGCTCCAGCGTGTGACCTTAATTTATTTTCACAAGGGCAGGAAAGAAACCCACATTGCAAAGAGGGGAAGCTAAGGCCATGCTCCCTACACTTCCCCTTCAGCCGCCCTTACCCTCTTCATCAAGCTCACACTTTTCAAGGACAGATCTCTACTTACCATGTCTGAAGCCTCCTATCCGCAAAGTGGCTCACCAGTGAAACTGAAGGAGCACTTACTGCATTCCAGGGGCCATTACTTCTTCTAAGCACCTAGATTCGTTTTATTTAATAGATATGTAAGTCGTTTTTTTTGTTTTTTTTTTTTTTTCCCTGAGTTTGCAGCCAGGAAGCTCAAAACAAAATAGGTGATCTGTCTTTAACTATTATTCATAATGTCAGCCTTATTTCACAAATATCCAACCCACGTTTGTTCTTTGTGTGAATTCCTAAATTGTAATCCTGTTTTATTGAATATATTTCATGAGACACCTTAAATCTGTGCAATAATATAGGGTATAAATAAATTGACAAAATTCATATGGTCTGCCTCAGTTTACCCCTTCAGTCTAATTTCTGTATAACTCTTTCCACACTTTTCTCCTACCCCATCAACACACACACACACACACACACACACACACACACACATATCATATACATCCTTCTCCTGGGGCTATCTATCCAGAATCAGTAGTGAGCCGTACCTGAATTCACACATCATCCTTAATGCCTTTGCATTTGGTATCAACTCTGTCTAGGGTTGGCTCTTTGCTTGGCCTTACTGATTCCTACTCACACTTGAGGTGTGAACTGCAAATGTTCTCCTGGAGAAGACTTCTTCAATCAGTTTTCCTCTGTTCTGCCTTTCTGCTGAGGACGCTTCTCCCTGCTGTTGTAGAACCTTCTAGAATAGTGTATATTTGAACTGTAATAGTCTGTTTGCTTCACTTGATCTTCTCCACTGAATCGCAAGTTCCTTGGTGGCTGAGACTTTATTTTTTGAACGTTTCCATTAAGTGCAAATAAAATGCTCCCTGGACACTTGTCCACATTGAAGTGAGTGAGAAAATATGAAACAGAAACCAGTGAGAACACTTTTAGGGGCATGGGCCTGTTGGGTGAGTTAATACATCTGAGGTAGATTTTGATTGAGTCATCTAATCATGCATCAATGTCAATGAATGACACTGCCTAAAATGACTTGGTTTCCCCTGGAGAGCAAGGTTTTGCTCTATTAATATCTGTCAGGGTCAATCATTTGGGTTGGTACAGATTGACCTTATATTAAGTTTTGTAGAGAGACAGAGTTCCGGTTTTTGGATTCTCATAAGCAAACCTCGGCACAGACATATTTTTGACTGTGGCATTTCTATGTTTGCATTTATACAGCACCCGATAAATTTCCTTAGCATTCACCATAAAACTCCAGATGTTTTCCTTCAAATTTACTCTTTCTCCAGACTATGCTGTCTGTAATAACATCCTCCTTTTCCTTCCCAGAAGCTTGAAACCTTGAAATAATCTCTGACATTTTAATCTCCTTCTCCTCTTACTTTCCGGTCAATGATCAACTCCCCTGGGTCCTATCCCTGAGACATGGCCCACTCTGCTCTTTTCTTTCCCTTCTCTTTGCCACTTTCTCAGTTGAAGCCTTAATTATATCTGCTACTTATTTGAGAACTTTATAACTCATCTTCTTGCCTCCTTTCTCCTCTCCAACGCACTATTCGTGGATAATAGAAATCTTCACAAAGTACACAGCAGCTCTGCATTTCTTTCTTTTCCCCAGAGAGCTGAGCCTAACCCAAGGCTGTAACACACTTTGGTGAACTGATTAAACTGCCTTCAGGGCCTTCCTGTGGTCTATGCAATCATGCCAGAATTTCCTAGCAAGACATTCATGACCCTACAGAGTGAAGTCCTAGCCTCTTCTTCCAACTTCCCTGCAACTTTCTTCAGCATTCCCCCAGCTCACCAGCTTCTCACCAACTATAGCATTTCCAACCCTGCAGTGCCCTTCTCCAGCTGTCTCTACTTGTAAAAATGACAACTACCCTTTGAGGTTCTACTTTAATGTCACCTCTCCCATGCTTCTACTTGATTGGATGTATCGTCCCTCTCTGTGATACTCTGTTGGAATTTAATTTACCATCTACTTCTTTTCTAGATACCACTACATTTTTTTCTTTCTTTCTTTCTTTCTTTCTTTTCTTTTCCTTCCTTCCTTTTTTTTTTTTTTTGGATGAAGTCTCGCTTTGTTGCCAGGCTGGAGTGCTGTGGCGTGATCTCGGCTCACTGCAACCTCTGACTCCCTGGTTCAAGTAATTCTCCTGCCTCAGCCCCCCAAGTAGCTGGGATTACAGACATGCATCACCATGCCCAGCTAATTTTTGTACTTTTAGTAGAGACAGAGTTTCACCATGTTGACCAGGATGGTCTCGATCTCCTGATCTCATGATCCACTGCCTCAGTCTCCCAAAGTGTTCAGATTACAGGCATGAGCCACTGCACCTAGCCAATCCCTCTACATTTTTTTCTTGACTCGTGAGTATTGCTTTTGACTACCTGCCTGGGTTTTCCTTTCCATGCTGTGGGGTTCTCCTTAATGGCAGGAAGAAACATTGTACTTAGCTTGGCTTCAACCAGGGCCTCTTACGACTTGTCTTTTTATTAATAAAGCTTCATTATCTTTATTAATAAAGAGAATGGGTACTGAGGGTTAGTGGACCTGACATGGGGATCGCAAAGTTGAATGAAACACAGTCCTTTCTACAAAGAATGACTCAGACTGGGAACTAAGGCAACCTCAGGAAGTGTTCCTGGATTTGTAAAAATAAAAACCCTCTGTGACCCCAGGCAAGTCATTTAACTTCTGGTGTCTCAGATGAGTCATCTGTCAAATATCCTTTCTTCAAGGGCTTTCCTAAGAAAAAATAAAATTTTAAAAACACCTAAATCTGTTAAGATCTTTAAATTTTATAGGAAAAGCCAATTGCATAAATAGCCCATATGTATTTGGGCTTAGAATATTTGAACCAGCAAAAACCCCAGGGCCTGATGGTCGAGGAGAATGTCTGATAATGAAGGCAAGCCTTTCAGGTAGCATCACTCTGGGAGTTATTTTCTTCCTGCCAAAAGCCTGGGTGGCTTACATAACTCTACCTCACCACAGCACAGAGATAAAAGCCAATCCTAGGCAACTGCAGCAGGTAATTTTGCAGAGTACGCTTTGCAAGAGAGTGTTGTACATTTCTTTTAGGAGCAAATTAGGAACAGGAATAACCCAAGCAATAAATGAAGACACTGTAGTTTAATATAACTGAATTTGCAGCAATAGCTATTCAATTTTTGTAATAATATGAAAACAAGGTACACATGGATCTGAAAGCATGATAGGTCCCAGACAAGGATGAAGAAACTGGGGGAGGGTCTATATGTTACATCAGACTATAGGGTTTGATTTTTTTAAATTCCTTATTGGAAAACATAGGCTTTATCCTATACCTTATTTACTGTTTGTTCAAATAAGTGCAATGCATTTTAGTTCCCCTCATAAGCTTTGGTTCAGTCATTTCCAGATAACTCTCTTGGTTGTTTGTAAAGTACTGACTTAAAATAAATTTCCTTCAGGTGCTGAAGGGAACGGATCTTATACATCAAATCTTATACATCAACAAGTACAGTCCAAAGAGGGAAGGATGAAGAAGAGGAATAATTAAAACTTACTGAACACTGGCAATTATTCAACTATTTTACACTCATTTTATATAAGGGAAATGGGGGCTCAGAGACATTTAGTTACTTTCCTAAGTAAGCTGTGGACCTGGAATTTAATCCTAATTAGTTTAATTCAAGAGCTCATAGTGGGCCGGGCGCGGTGGCTCACGCCTGTAATCCCAGCACTTTGGGAGGCCGAGGCGGGCGGATCACGAGGTCAGGAGATCGAGACCACAGTGAAACCCCGTCTCTACTAAAAATACAAAAAAAAATTAGCCGGGCGTGGTGGCGGCGCCTGTAGTCCCAGCTACTCGGGAGGCTGAGGCAGGAGAATGGTGGGAACCCAGGAGGCGGAGCTTGCAGTGAGCCGAGATCGCGCCACTGCACTCCAGCCTGGGAGACAGAGCAAGACTCCATCTCAAAAAAAAAAAAAAGAGCTCATGGTCTTTATATCCCATCCCGCTGCCTCCCAAGGTTCTAGGGTCCAAGGTAAGTGGACGATAAGTGGTGTCTAATTAAGGCCTGTGCCTATCTTGCTGTAACACATTCAGCAGGCAGGTAACTTCAGATCCAGGCACCTCCCTGCACCCACCCCAGCCAGGCTAGGATTGTGTGTCTGTTGGATGAGAGTCAGGAGAGACTGATTAGTTTCTAGTGGGGAAGCAGGGGCAGTGTGGGAGTAGGCAGCCTGCATGGACCAATGTGCCTGGAGTGACATAACTGTCACTGGGGACACCTTCAGTCTTCCTAATGCTGTCCCCACCAGCTTCATGTCTGATGTGGTTTGGTTCTGTGTCCCCACCTAAATCTGATGTTGAATTGTAATCCCCACATATCAGAGGAGGGACCTGATGGCAGGTGATTGGATCATGGGGGCAGATTTCTCCCTTGCTGTTCTCATGATAGTGAGTGTGTTCTCATGAGATCTGATGGTTTGAAAGTGTGTGGCACTTTTCCCTTCTTTCTCTCTCTGCTGCTCTGCCACGGTAAGACATGCTTGCTTCCCCTTTGTCTTCTGCCACAATTGTAAGTTTCCTGAGGCCTCCCAGCCATGCTTCCTGTTAAGCATGCAGAACTGAGTCAATTAAACCTCTTTTCTTCATAAGTTACCAAGTCTCAGGTAGTTCTTTATAGCAGCGTGAGAACGAACTAATACAGTGGCTTCATGGGGGATGGAAGCCTGTTCTCCATATGCTCACCATGGGAATATCTAAGCCTGATGCCTTGGAGCCCTCTGTCTTTAAGTGCTATTTAGATTGCTTGGATATTAGTAATTCCTATGATATCATGAAAACTCATTCAACAAATATTAGCTCTATGCCTAGTAAGTGTTAGGCACTAGGGATTCAAGATGAATAAGAACCAGTCTCTGGCCTCAAAGAATTCCCTGTCTGCTGGCGGACAACGAATTAACTGTGGCAATACAGCCATGTGAAGGAGTGCAGGGAGAGTAGAGAGGCTGGTGCAGGTAACTGTGCCCAGGAAGGCTCCAGAGAGGTGAATTTGAGCTGCATTGTGAAAGTTGAGCTTCTCAGGTGAGGAAGGGAAAGAGGGGTATTCAGAGAGAAAAGTCCAGGTCACGTAAGAAGAATGCTAGTGGTGCGGGATGCTTCAGGAAATCTGGCAGCTGGATTATTTTGAAGGGGCTTCATTTGACTTACCCTGTAGACAGTGGAGGACTCTGATGGTTTTTGAGCAGCATAGAGATGCGATCAGATCTACATTTTAAAAACTGCTCATAAAATAGTGTGAAGACACAGTGAAGGAAAAACCAAGGGAAGTGTGTTAGAAATATTGTCACAGCACAAAAAGGGATGGTGGTGAACTCAGCTTGGGTTGCGGCAATGGGAAAGGAGAGGCAGGGATAGATTTAAGAGGAGTATTGGCCATGTGCTTGTCAGAATATTGTGTGCACATTGCTCTGCTGTCTTACTTAGCAAGAATAGCAACTTCTAGGGCCCTCCAGGTTCACTGGAAAAACAGCTTGTCTATGCAAACATCAGTGAGTCTTGGCTGGGTTACCTTGAGGGAAAAACACAATTTCTCTGTGCCTTATCTATAAAATGGGCAACAGACCACACATCCAATAGATGTTATGAAGGTTAAATACAACAAATACAGCATACTGCACGTAGAGCATTCTCAATAAATGTTTGTCACTTTTACCTTCTCATAATTTTCCTCACCTCAAAATAAAGTTAACATCAATATACTGCCTTGCTCTCATGAGATAATTGGGTTAATATTAACACTTAAGATATAGTTAGTCATGTTTCCAGCAAATATTTTATTCTTGTGAGATGTGCATATGGATATGTATGTACTTATTTCACTCTGTGTCAAGATGGAAATAAATACTATCCTTCAAAAGAAAGCTAGGGTAAGTGAAGTATGTTTATAAAGATTTATATATGGAGCTACATTAATTCTTCAGAACTCAGGTATTTGTAATCATTATTTTACTTCATTCTGAGAACAAGTACAAATGAGCATGTCAAAAATGATGACAGTTATTATGCTTTTATAATTTGATTTCTTACATATTCTAATTATATTCTTTTAATTAGTAACCACTCTTTGTTCTTTCTCTTCCGCAAAGTGAGATTGAACTCAGTTCCTAATGCAAAGCAGTTTGTAATTTTTATGTAAGATGACATGCTATTAAGTAAAAAGAATGACAATTGTTTTTCCACTAAAGACTTAGTGATGACAAAAGAGAATTAAGCAAATCACTGAGGGAATAACTAATTTATTAAGTGTCTTGAAAAAGTCACTGTGTCATCACTATCAGATTCTAATTAAGAGGACGCCCAAGCTGCCTACATTTTGACTTTAGAAATATATCCAAGATTTTGACCTAGCAAAGAACAAAGATGGCACAATTCAAGAGGTTTTAAAAATAGTTGTGAAGCATATTCTTATTAGGAGTATGCCTGAGAGCTGTTCAGTTATGGTAATGCTAGACAGCTGCATCTCACTGCCCTGTGGGCCCTGGACTGGCTGCTCTACCCTCTGTATGCACGGGATTTCACAGAACACTGATGGTCACTTGCATCACCAGAATTCTATTGACCACAGTACCTTGTCACCAGTTTTCCTGCTGCTAGATTTTATTTTACTATACTTCAGTATAATACCAGCATTGTATATCAGCTTGGTCAAATGTTTACAGAAAAAAAGTGCGGAGGGGGTAGTAATGGAGTCTGAAGTAGTTACAGGTATCTAGTCTCTGCGGTTCCGTTTTACAGGCTATGCACGGCTCTGCTTATACATTAGAAAGATCCAAAAATGTTTATTTTGGAGATATATGCTTAAGTATTTAGGGTAGAGAATCTCAGGTTTGCAATTTGTCTTCAAGTGGTTCAGTGAAAAAATTAATGGAGAGGCCTGGCGCAGTGGCTCACGCCTGTAATCCCAGCACTTTGGGAGGCCGAGGCGGGCAGATCACGAGGTCAGGAGATCGAGACCATCCTGGCTAACATAGTGAAACCCCGTCTCTACTAAAAATACAAAAAATTATCTGGGCGTGGTGGCGGGCACCTGTAGTCCCAGCTACTCGGGAGGCTGAGGCAGGAGAATGGCGTGAACCCGGGAGGCGGAGCTTGCAGTGAGCTGAGATTGCACCACTGCACTCCAGCCTGGGTGACAGAGCGAGACTCCATCTCAAAAAAAAAAAAAAAAATTATGGAGAGAGAGAGAGACTGATGGAGCAAATGTGGCAGTGTGTAATTGGATAAAGGTATATGGGTGTTCCTTGTACCACTCTTTCAATTTTTCTTTACATTGGAAAATTTTCAATATAAAAAATAAGGAAAAGCTCCCCAAAACTTCTTTTCTTTTCTTTCTCTTTCTCTCTTTCTTTCTTTTTTTTCAGAGTCTCACTGTCACACAGGCTGGATTGCAATGGCATGAGCACGGCTCACTGCAGCCTCCAACTCCTAGGCTGAAGTGACACTCCTGCCTCAGCCTCCTTCTGAGTGGCTGGGACTACAGGCATATGCCACCACTCTTGGCTAATTATTTTATTTTTTGCAAAGATGGGAATCTCACTATATTGCCCAGGCTGGTCTCAAATTCCTGACCTCAAGCAATTCTCCCGCCTTGGCCTCCCAAATTGCTGGGATTACAGGTGTGAGCCACTGCACATGGCCCAAAAACTTTTTAAAAGGTACAATGATAAAGAACTTTTAAAAAAGATTTACCAATAGTTGAAGGGCAATAAAATTTGTGACTGCAATAAAAGTCCATAAATACAGCAAAGGTGACCTTGCTTAAAAAATTTTAAGAAACGAAACTTTCTCTTTATTATGTTAACTATGGTTCCTATTGGCTTATTTTTTCCTTAAATAATTAACAGATTTTATTTTTTAGTAATTTAATATTTATAGAATAATTGAGCAGATAGTACGTAGAGTTCCAGGTACTCACCATCTTTTTTCTTTTTTTGAGACGAAGTCTTGCTCTTGTCCCTCAGGCTGGAGTGCAATGGCACGATCTCAGCTTACTACAACCTCCGCCTCCCGGATTCAGGCGATTCTCCTGCCTCAGCCTCCTGAGATTACAGGCACCTGCCACCACACCCAGCTAATGTTTCTATTTTTAGTAGAGACAGCGTTTCACCATGCTGGCCAGGCTGGTCTTGAACTCCTGACCTCAGGTGATCCACCAGCTCCAGCCTCCCAAAGTGCTGAGATTACAGGTGTGAGCTACTGTGCCCGGCCGGTACTCACCATCTTCTTTACTCTTTCCCCTATTATTATCTTACATTGACATGGTACATTTGTTTACAATTAATGAACCATCGATGCTTTTTGATTATTATTATACTTTAAGTTCTAGGGTACATGGGCACAACGTGCAGGTTTGTTACATACGTATACATGTGCCATGTTGGTTTGCTGCACCCATCAACTCATCATTTACATTAGGTATTTCTCCCAGTGCTATCCCTCCCCCAGCCCCCACCCCCCGACAGGCCCTGGTGTGTGATGTTCCCCGTCCTGTGTCCATGTGTTCTTGTTACTCACCTCCCACCTATGAGTGAGAACATGTGGTGGTTTTCTCTCCTTGTGATAGTTTGCTGAGAATGATGGTTTCCAGCTTCATCCATGTCCCTGCAAAGGACATGAACTCATCATTTTTTACAGCTGCATAGTATTCCATGGTGTATATGTGTCTCATTTTCTTAATCCAGTCTATCATTGACGGACATTTGGGTTGGTTCCAAGTCTTTGCTATTGTGAATAGTGCTGCAATAAACATACATGTGCATGTGTCTTTATAGTAGCATGATTTATAATCCTTTGGGCATATACCCAGTAATGGGATCACTTGGTCAAAAGGTATTTCTAGTTCTAGATCCTTGAGGAATTGCCACACTGTCTTCCACAATGGATGAACTAATTTACACTCCCACCAACAGTGTAAAAGCGTTCCTATTTCTCCACATCCTCTCCGGTATCTGTTTTTTCCTGACTTTTTAATGATTGCCATTCTAACTGGTGTAAGATGGTATCTCATTGTGGTTTCGCTCTGTCTCCCAGGCTGGAGTGCAATGGCGCCATCTCGGCTCACTGCAACCTCCGCCTCCTAGGTTCAAGCAATTCTCTTGCTTCAGCCTCTTGAGTAGCTGGGATTACAGGCACATGCAACCACACCTGGATAATTTTTGTATTTTTAGTAGAGACAGGGGTTCACCATGTTGGTCAGGCTGGTCTCGAACTCCTGACCTTGTGATCCGCCTGCCTTGGCCTCCCAAAGTGCTGCGATTATAGGCATGAGCCACTGCAACTGGCCTGATGCTTTTTTAATAACAAAATCCCACAGTTTACATTAGGGTTCACTCTTTGTGTTGTATATTCTCTGGCTTTTGACAAATGTATTAAGTGTAGCCACCATTACAGGATTGTACAGAACAGTTGCTCTGCCCTAACCCTCCCCTCCCCCGCTGACTCCTAGCACTCCCTGATGTTTTTACTGTCTTCACATATTTGCCTTTTTCAGAATGCATATACTTAGAATCATACAGTCTGTAGCCTTCTCCGACTGACTTTTCTTATTTAGCTATATGCATTTAAGTTTCTTCCATGTCTTTTTATGGCTAGATAGCTCATTTATTTTTATCATGGAATAACATTCCATTGCATGGATGTACTGCAGTTTGTTTATTCATTCACCTTGTCAGGGACATCTTTGATTCTTCCAGGGTCTCATGATTATGAATAAACATTCAGGTACAATGTTTTGTGTGGACATGTTTTCAACACAATTGGGTAAATATCTAGGAGTGTGATGGCTGGATTGAATTGTGAGACTATGCTTAGCTTTGTGAGAAACTGCCAGACTGTCTTCTAAAGTGGTCACACCATTTTGCATTCCCATCAGGAATGGATGGGCATTCCTGTTGTTCTGTATCCTTGCCAGTATTTGGTATCCTTAGGTTTTTTTGTTTTTGTTGTTGCTGCTATCTTTTTTATTTTAGCCATCCTAGTAGGTATGTCATGGTATTTCACTGTTGTTTTAATTTGCAATTCCTTAATGACATATGATATTGAGCATATGTTTATTTGCCATCTGGGTATTGTCATCTCTACTTTAGTGAGGTGTCTGTTTAGATCTTTTGCTCACTTGAAAATTGGATTTTTTAAAATTGACACCTGAGTGGCCTTTTTGAAAAAGTGGGTCTTATGAATAAATAGAGTGAGGGCTCAATCATGAATTCATTTATTCAGCAACTACATCAGGCACTGCTATTCTCATACCCAAGGTCTGCATTCCTCTTTTCCATTACGAACAAAACTCTAATATTCCTCCAGCCAATGCCCCAGCTTTAAATACTTAGCATTTCGGACTCCTTTGCAGCTAAAGGTGGTCATGTGACATGCGGTAGGCCAATAAAACGCAAGCAGAAGGTGCTGGGTAAAGCTTCCCAGGAAGATGCAGACCCAACTGGGCAGGCACTGCTTTGATCTTTTGCCCTTTACCCAACCCCCTACTATTTTCCTGAATGTGATGCAATGCTTAGAAGGGAAGCAGGTATCCTGTGAGGACGAAGACAGAGATCACGTGACAAGGATAGCAGAGCCAATGGCTAGAAAGAGCCTGAGACACAATGACACCATAGAAGAGATATTACAGAAGCTCTGTGGCTGTCTCCAGGTTTCTGGTTTTGTGGTAAGAAGCACCCCTATTTGGTAGGCACTTTTAGTCAAGATCCTGTTACAGTCCAATTCACTCCCTGATGCAGCAATATTTTTCAAGCACTTATTAAGGATGAGGCACTTACTAGCGGTGGGCTCTAATCGTCTAACAAGACTGCTCTAAGCAATTTTTATTTAAAGGACTGGTTCACACAAGACCATATTTGAAATAATTTATATTATGAACCACAACACTAGGAATAGAATTATATTTACCACATGCTCAGCACTGTAGTAGGCATTACAAAAGGAGGAAAGAGGACTGTAAAATAAGGGCCTTATCCTCATGGAACTGATGATCTAATTAGAGAGATAAGACTGACCTATACGAAACAAACCTGAACACTTTGCGATGATGTGATTAAGGGCTAACAGTGAGTGCAAACTAAGTGTAGCAGCAGTTTATAAGGCTAGGGTCACCGAAGAGGGAAGCAGCCAGGGGAATATGATTAGCAACCTTGAAAACACTCTGGGTATCTATACCTTCATATTTTTGAGTTCTAAATTAATGACCTAAATATAGACATGGAAGCTATTCCCCTGGGTAAGTGAAGATGAATTAAGGAAAGTCATTTTAATTTGAATGCCAATTTAGCTTTCAATTCAGCAGAAATTTATCACTCTAGTATCAATATTTAAAATACTGGATCATTGTAATTATTCACCAAAATCCTGTTTACCTTGTTAATTACCAGCAATTTTTTTTTTATGATGGCACGTTATGGACACTGAATATACCTCATCTTTAAAAAGAGCTTTTAAAATCCCTCCTTTGGAAGTAATGCAGGTTAACAGATTAGACATTTTATGAAGAGGGGTGCATGATTTTCTACTGCATTTCTGGTGTTGCAAACTTTGGTGAAATTATCAACTGCTATTCATTTTTTCCAACTTTTAGTTGTCTCTAGCTAGAACAGATGTTGATCGTTATTACACATCTGTAAAGACAAGAGCAAATCAACTTGAATTAGTGTTTCTTGAACTATTTATTGGAATTTAAAATTTTTTCCTAAAAGTTTTTCAATTTAGTGATCCTATTGGTAAATAAAAAGAATAAAGGCATGCAACTTAAAATAAAGAAAGCATTTCTATTTGATGTTTTTAAATCCCTTTCCTTTGTGATCTAGAACATACTTGGCTTTTTTATCTTTTCTTCTCTTCCTTTCCTTTCCTCCTCTTTTCTTTTTCTTAAGTTTGTTTATGCCTCAGTCATCTGGTCGCACGTGGCTATGTTCCACTGTGGCAGGGCTTATCCTGGCAGTTTCAGGGATATCTTATTTTTAATAAGTATTGTGGATTTCCTCACATCTAGGGTGGAGAGAGCTTGGAGATAGGGTGATAAAAACAGAAGAATCTGTGTAGAGGGAGATGGGAAGATTTTAAAGGCAGAATGCTAACGAATTTGAGCAGGGCATAAAACCAACCCATGACAGGGCTACAGTCCCCTCAGGGTTGCCTGAAGCCTCAGTCCTGTAGGACGTCTGACACCTTACAGGTAGAGGACCTCTGTGCAGGAGCCCTCAACACCCAGGGAGGATTAGGATATAAGCGCAAACTCAAAGGTACTGCAATGGGCATCTAGCAACCAGAAGTGATATAAGGGTCTCTTGGCCCGAGGTATCCCCACCTCGCTTCGCTGGAAAGGACGCTGCCTAAGCCTCATCCGGAGCGGGGGGCGGAGGACGAAGGGTGAGAGCCACCGCCTCCGCAATCCCCCGCCCCTCGGCACCGACGCTCCGCGCGCTCGCCGGCTCCCTATTGGCCGAGGTGCTCGCCAATCCTGGTGAAGCGGCCCCGTGAGTGGGCCCTGGTTGGTGGAGCCGGCACTGAGCCC
>NW_012106586.1:3360266-3364581 GCF_000951045.1 Mandrillus leucophaeus
CGCGCGCCCGGAGCCACGGCGCCGGGGGGATCACTCCCGGGGGACTTTACCCGCGCGCCGGGGCTTTAGCGAGGGCAGAATCTTCCTCTTGGGTTGTGCTGCTGACGGGCAATGGCGATTGCTTCTTGATTTGGCCCCTCTGCATGGGAGAGTTCCCTGGTGGAGACGAGAGTTCTTAATTATGCAGAAACTATGTGATGGGTTTAGGGATGAATGGGAGCATCATAGGAATGCTTTCTCATTTTAAGGTTAATGTTTAAATTGGCGGTTTACTTCCAGGAACAGTCTGAATTCTTTTTGAAGACTGCTTTTCGCAGCTCTTCAAATTAAATGCATAACAGCATGGTATTTTAAGATTCAGAGTCTACTTTTTATTAGGGGGAGAGGATAGCTATTTGAAATATTTTACATCTTAAAAATAAGGTTTATCTAAAACAAAATGCGACTCTATCGAAACTAAGTTCAAAGTATTGTAATTGACTAATCTTTCTGTTGCCTCTAGGGCAAATTCTATTGCTTCTTTTTATATGTGCTTTACCCAACTCTCCTTTTCTAGCACTTAAACAATGCAGTGGTTCTTTAAAGCTAGTTCTTTTATCTGCTTGAGAGGTTAAACAAAAGAAAGCTGGGTTTGACCTTTCCCAAAGGCGTTCTCATTGTGTCCTCTCCTGCTCCCTTCTCCCAGGGTTCTAATGACTTCAGTGTAATACTCATTTTTCTTCATCTTGAAATATTTTCTTAGTTGATATTCACAAAAGCTGTGTCTTTTAGCATGTTTAAAGATTGGAAAGTTTGGTCAACTATGTATATTTACCTTCCAACCTGTGCTTATTCCAGAACTATCTACACATAGAAATTGTTCTTGCATTTCCAGTTGCTGACATGAAGTTGCTTAATAGCATTTGTTTTTTTAAAATCTGTTTGCTTTGAAATTTACAACCTGATAGTTAATGATGTGCCTCACTGTCTTCAACAGTTATGAAAATAAAGGTGGAACACAATTTGCTAAGTGGTCATGCCAACATTGTAGCCTCCTATCTCTTGTCAGTGTATCTTTGTAGTCACACGTTACAGTTCCCATAGAAACATGTGTATGGCAGATAACCTTTTAGTTATTGGGATGTTTTGATTAAAACAATTGCGTTATAACGCAAGTATTAAATGGATTGTCCCTACTCATGGGCTAGTACTGGTGATCGTCTTTGGAATTTCAAGGACTTTCTTTGAAGAGTACTCACAGATGGTTTTTCACTTGGGGTGGCTCTCCATTGCTGTAGACCTTGAATCTCTTTTTCTTTTCTTTCTTTTTTTTTCTTTTTTTTGAGACAGAGTCTCGCTCTTGTCTCCCAGGCTGGCATGCAATGGTGTGATCTCCGCTCACTGCAACCTCCGCCTCCCGGGTTCAAGCGATTCTCCTGCTTCAGACTCCTGAGTAGCTGGGATTACAGGCGCCCGCCATCACGCCTGGCTTATTTTTGTACTTTTAGTAGAGATGGGGTTTCGCCATGTTGGCCAGGCTGGTGTCGAACTCCTGACCTCAGGTGATCCTCCCACCTCGGCCTCCCAAAGTGCTGGGATTATGGGCGTGAGCCACTGCTCCCAGCCGAATCTCTCAACTCTTCTCAGTCCGTTTTTTTAAGGGCCCTGTTTCTTTCAAGTCAGACTTTTTTTGGCTTTGCTCTTGGGCATGTGGAACCAAATGCTTCTGACAGCCCCACACATTCTTCTTCAGGGCTGGTTCTTTCCCTGTGACTTGACTTTATGCTGGTAATATAGAAATACTTTATACCAGTAACATAAATAATGTATGTTATAAAATAAACAATATCAACATAGAGATTTATAGAGGTAAAAAATCTTAAGGTTTCTTTTTCTCTTCTTATCGTCCTATTCCTATTTCTTTCTTCAGAGGTTACCATAATACAGGGTGTATCCTTCTGGATTTTTTTCCATTTAACACTGTAGATGAAATATATAACCCTGTATATTAAAAAACCATTTCATGAATGCCTACTAAGTATCAGACACTATTTTAATCACTAGGGTTGCAAAAATAAGAGACAGGCACTTTCAAGATGTTCATAGTCTACCAGGACAGGCAATTACAGTGCAGTGTGATAAGTACCATGATAGAGTCAGTAATCAGTGAGGGATGCGGGAGCCTCACGCATGACCTAATCCATTCATTCACTTGCTTTATTCATTCAGTGCACTTCAGAGTTTTAATATATGCTGGGGATACGGAGATAAACAGGACAGATACCTCTGTCAGCCCCTGATGAGCTTGCTGTGCAGTTCAGTCTCAAAGAGTTTTAACCATTGGTTACAATGTGCTGTATGATATGGGATCTGAAAGGGGCCAGCAACAAGAGCTCAGAGGAGGACCATAAACCCAAGCTTAGGGACATTCAGAGAGACAGGAAAGCCTCTCAGAGGAAGCACCGTGAGAAGGAATTGGTCAAAGTCTGGGTTGAGGAGAGAGTGTCCAGAGAGATGATTAGGGAGGTGATGCACTGGAGCAGCCACAAACCCCAGGAGTTCAGTCCAGTGGGGGTGGTTGTGGGCAAGGGCAGGGAAGTGGCAGGAAGTGAAGGAGGAGAAGTAATGAGGGACTGTGCCATGTGGGGTCTTGTGATTCCTGTTGTGTGGAGTTCGGAGTCCTCTGTGGGCAATAGGAAATGGTTGAAGAATTCTAAGCAAAAGAGGGACACGGTCAGATTTGCCCTTTGGAGAATGGATTAGAAGAGGGAAGACTGGAAGCAGGGAAATTTGAGGTCGAATTGCTGGGATTTGGTCATTGGTCGTGTGTGTATGTGGCGGGGGAGTTGGGGGAGAGAGGAGTTCAGGGCAGTGCCCAGCTCTGGCTGGGTGGTTGAGTGATGGCACTGTCCTTAGGTGGGGACAGCAGCATCCTTTTTGGGGAAAAGATGATGGGTCACACTTGACTGGGTTTAGTTTCAGGTGCCGAGGGGACATCGTATTCAGTTGGCTGCACTAGGGATCCAGATATCAGGAGTTGTCTGGATTAGAGAGACGCATCTGAGAGTTATTAGCTGTCCCAAACTGTCCCAAACAGTTTGAGATTTTCCCAAACTATCAGCTAAGGTGCCACAGCAAACAGGGAGACTGGGGGATGTTTCACATTGTTGAGGAAAACACAGTCATAATTCCATCTGTTCAAGCCTGTGGAAACTACTAGCTCAAGATAGTTAAAAATTTCTAGACTAGATTGCACTCCATTCTATTCGATGACCTCATGTTTGTAAAGAGGGGTTTTTGGTGGTTGCTGTGCCGTGTGAAAATCTGTGTGGAAAAGGAAATGAGGGAGGCCATTGTCCAGTCTGACTCCAAGGTTTGAGAGAAATTGTGCAGTGCTCAACAGGTGTACACATACTGTATTAGTAAATACTTGTGATTATTTAAGAATGAAATGAAAATACCATTTTTTCTCTCTATTAAAGTATACTTTTTTCAAGTTGGTACCAAGTTGTTAGGAGATAAGTACTTACGTTGTTAACATTTTCTTTACTTAATAAGCATTTGTTTTGGCCTGAGACTCCAAGGGTGTGGTGAACAGAAAAAGTTGTGAAACTCCTGCCTTTGCCTGTGCAGTATTTGTCAGTGGAAGCTGTTGGAGTAGGTGAGGTCATTTGAGGAGTGTGTATAGAGTAAGAAAAGGAGTGGTGTGGAGTGAGATCTGAGGCACTCTTGTGTTTGAAAGAGAAGCAGATAATAGGGTCCCACACTGTGACTAAGAAGGATGGGGGTCATGGTGTCCGAGGAAACCTCAGCAGGCAGGCCGTGCTCAGCTGCTGGGAGCTGTTAGTAATACAGGGGACAGCAGAGGCAACAGTGACATGACAGGGATGGGAGGGGGAGGCCAGTTTGTATCAGGATTTAATAGTGAGTGAGAGTGAGGGAGTGGAGCCCAGCATGTGTAGACAGCAATACTCAAGAAATTTGATGCTGGTGGTTAGGGGTTGTTATAGGGAGGGCAGGTAAAGGGAGAACCCTTTGGTTTTTGTTTTTTAACTAGGGGGATTTGAGCATGTTTAAATGCTAGTAAAGAACCAAGAGAGGGTAGTTTCAGAGTTTCCACTGGATTAGCTCACTAGATAGTGGTTTCGGAGTTTCCTTTGGAGTTAGCCTGAGGATATGATGAATGATCTTGGTGAGGAGTCTCTGGAACCTCATTGCTGTGGATTGCAGAGTGAAGGGTGTTGAGGGAGGGAATCTGGTTCTTTCCCAAACTTGATTATGAAGAGGAGAGAATGACATTAACTGGAGAGGGGCATCTGGTGTAGGCTGATTTCCT
>NW_012106586.1:3365636-3367184 GCF_000951045.1 Mandrillus leucophaeus
GCTATGTTGCCCAAGCTGGTCTTGAACTCCTGGGCTCAAGCAGTCCTCCCACCTTGGCCTCCCAAAGTGTTGCCCCGCCCCTGACTTCATAGATGTTTATAGATTAGAATAATTTTTCCACACTAATGCCTGGTGTGGTGGTCACACCCGTAATCCCAGCACTTTGGGAGGCTGATCACCTGAGGTCAGGAGTTCGAGAACAGCCTGGCCAACATGGCGAAACCCTGTCTCTACTTAAAAAACAAAAATTAGCCAGTTGTGGCGGCACACACCTGTAATCCCAGCTGTTGGAGAGGGTGAGGCAGGAGAATTACCTGAACCCGGGGGGTGGAGCTTGCAGTGAGCTGAGATCGTGCCACTGTTTTACTCACGACAGAGTGAGACTCCATCTCAATTAAAAAAAAAAAAAGCAATGAATAGTTTTTCCACACTTAGATTTCAGCTTTGGAGCCAAAGATGCTTCTGTTTCTTCTCTCTGCCTGCACATGTGCTTCTTCTCTGGGAGATTAGCTCTTTTCTTCTGACTTTTTTTTTTTCTTTTTAAAATTTTGAAACATTTTAAACATCACGACATTCTAGGGTATTTCTCATCTTTTAGGTCTCCTGGGGCTTCTAGGCCTTGGCTCTGAGCTCAGCATCTGGAATGATTTCTCAACTTTGTACTTTCTGAAGTTTCCCTGGGACCTTTTCTTAGGGTGCCCTCTGACCTTGGAGCAGTGGTCTTGAAATTGATCTAAAGATGTCTTCTGTTGTGTTACATGTTCTTGAACCTTTTTGGTATTTTAATTTTTTCTTTCTTTTAGTTTTTGCTTAGGTACTCAAGTCAGCCCACACATGTTTGTATGCCAACTATGTCTGAGGCACTGTTCTAGTTAGCGGTGATAAGAATGTTTAACATGACCAAGCTGCTGCCCTCAGAAAGCTTATATTCAAGTGAGGTAAAACAGGATACAGTATCTTGCTAACTAGTTCACAGACTCCTTGTTGGCAGGAACCACATAGGGTGGTGCCTTGTATGTAATCTGTGCGTCGTGTGTCCCAGCTTGTCAGATAACCTCTTGAATGTCGTAGTCATATACAGACCTTCATTTAGGTCTTGCTCTTAATTCACTATGGTAACACTTGGTGCCTTCTGCCACTGGCTGTCCTCGCACAGCCTTTGTGATCTTTGATCTTGGAATACTTGTTTTCTAGCAGTTGAAAGCTGAATTGGATTTTTTAAAGTTGCTCTGGTGCGTGCTGAAGGTTTTATTAGCATGCTGTGGCAGTTGCATTTTAGTTCATCTCATAGCATCCTCTCATTGAGAGCTGTTATCCATTTTGTGCTCTCGAGATGCTCTGTGAAATTATATTGCAGTACCAAAGTATGGGTATGATTGACTGTGAACTGGAATCAATGTGGCCGTTATTTTATCGGCTAAATGGATGAAGTGGTTCATTCTTTGCACGTAGTAGATACTCAACAGATATTTTTACATTAACTGAAAATGTTATGTGTTTTGATTCATGATTATATAATAAGCAGGACTTGATCACTGCTGGGTAGTT
>NW_012106586.1:3368374-3375749 GCF_000951045.1 Mandrillus leucophaeus
AAAACTTCAGATCGTCATTTAAAAGAATTGTGTAGGGATTAGGCACCGAAGAGTTTAGAACAGCTACTTTACATTAAGCTATGATTATGGTTACTTTTTCTTGCCATACAGGAGTTTAGAAATTTGTGGTTTTATTTCCTAGGCTACTTTGTTTCTGATGATCATCAGCTTTCATTTGAGACAATATTGCCCTGCATTTTAATACTTACTTAGCATTCTCTTTTTGAACAGTTACATAACTTAGATAAACTGTGTGTAAATGAAAGTTACAAATAGAGTTTTAAGTGGAATATGTACTTTATTCAGATTTTTGTTATTTGAGATGATTTATTGAACATAAGCAATGGAGGCTTTTCTCTCGTCTGTCATTAAATGAAGATCTGGATTTGCTTATAGGAAATGCTCATAATAATAAAGCTAAATATAAAGAATGAGAATCAAGAGTATATAAGGACCAAAAATGAACACAACAAAACCTGTATTTTCAATAAAGTTCTAGTCTCCGTGGTCAGTGTTTAAGACATGAGGACTGCTTTAATAACTGCAAGATTTCAGTGACTCAGAGCAAGAAGCATCTGTTTCTCACCCATGTGGAAGCTTATGTTGAGGTCGTCATGGGTTAGGTGTCCACATGGCTGTTCAGGTAGTCAGCCCTTTTCCACCTTGTGACTTAGCCTCCTATAAGAACAGGGAACCTGCTCAGTTCAGCCAGTGGGTGGGGAATGAGGACAGTCCTGTGGGAGGTTTTTATAGACCAGCACACATTGCCTCTCATCCTACTAGCCGTACTCAGACATGGCCTTTCTTAACTTACTTTAGGCTAGACACATAGCAGAGCTATACGCCCCAGGAGAAGAGAGGTCATGGGGATTGGCAGCATAGCTAGTCTCTGCCCCAGTCTGACTGGAAACTTGGGTGAGCATCCTGGTGGCCACAGTGAAAGGAAATCATCCTCAGCTGTATGCTGTCAGTTTCACCATGGATAAAGAACATACTAGTTTCTTTTCCTTAATATGTCCCCCATTTCACACTTGGGGCTTTGAATTGGTTACATTGAAAGGTGTAGTAGGTGGTGTGCTCAGTGGCATTCATGTGGTACATTGAAGAGTGGTTCTTGTTTGGCTGTTTATCATGTCCTTAAATAAAGTGAAAGTACAACAATCAAAAACAATTCTGTGGAGGATCAAACTGACATGGTTTATTACATATTTTCTAGTTGTGAGAATAAGCACACTTCATATCCCTCAAATAGTCATTCAGGAAAATAAATGATCTCAGGTGGATTTTTTGGTGAAAGATGTATAGAAGACAGTTTGAAGTTACTGTTATTGATGCGCTTGGAGTGCCAGTATTTTGTCAATTAAAGGTAGCTTTAGAGACCAAGAGAGAGATGATTGGTTAGTTCAAAATCAATATCCTGCGTGGCAAGCTTGTTCTAGATCAGGGGTTGGTGAACTACAGCCTGTGGGCCACAACTGGCTCTTTGCCTGATTTTGTAAGGAAAATTGTGTTGTAATACAGACATGTCTGTTCTTCTATTTCTCATCTGGGGCTGCTTTAGTGCTGCAAGACAGAGCTGATGGGGTGAGTGGTGGCAACAGAGGCTAACTTAAACACAGTACGACATAATTACTATCTGTCCCTTTACACTAAAAATTCCTGACTCTTGTTTTGGAGAACGTATTTTCTCTCTTTTCTGATGGGGCTCACATTGTAGTAGGGGAGAAAGCTAATAAACATGTTAAAAATAAATATATATATCTCTCCTCTCACTTGCTTTGCTTTCTTTACTATGCTTTCTTTGCTTTCTTTAGTATATAGCCTAGTGTGTATATGTGTGTGTATGTGTGTGTGTATATATATGTATGCATATATACATATGTGTGTGTGTGTGTATATATAGTAAGAAAGCAAAGCACGTAAAGGGAGAGTATCAGAGACTGCCATTTTTGATAAGGTGGTCAGGGAAACCTATGTGAGATAACATTTGAACAGAGATACAAACGAAAGTGAAGGAGTGCCAGCTGGGCAGATATTTTGGGAATGAGCCTTATTTGGGGAGAAACAGAAAGTGCCCCCTTGAGGTACCTGAGTAGCAGCAGGGAGGGCAGTGTGAATAGGGGGTTGGCTAGGAGGATGCATAGTGACAGAGGTGTTAAAGGGCCAGATTGTGTAAGGCCGTATAGACTGTGGTGCACTTTGGATTTTATTCTGAGTGAGATGAAAGACCATTGCAAAGTTTTGAGCAGGGAAATGATGTCATTTGAGTGAGATTGTAAGAGGATCACTAGGACTCTTGTGTAGAGGATAGATAGGGGACGAAGGTAGAAGGTGGGTGTCTGTGTGCTAGGTAGGCATTGCTAAGTGCCGTGGCTGTTGGGTGAATCAGTGGTTCCTGCCTCGAGGAGGTGTTAGTAGAATAGCAGAAGAAAGAGATCACTGTAATGCACTGCTGCTGACAGAGAAGCAAAAGGTGCCCTGGGATGGCATGGGAGGGATACCTGATCCAAACCAAAGGTGACACCTTGACCTGAGAACTTGGAGGGCGCTGATCAAGACTCTGATTATATATCAGGGCTCTGAGATTCTTGGAAGGACTACTTGCCTGCAGGAATTTTCCCCACCTGTTAACCACGTGAGCAAGTACTCATCCAGAGATGAGTGGTTGGTGGCTTTTAGGTCGCATGACAGTGCCAACAATTGCAGTCTGAAGCATTGTGTTAGAGTGATGTTAAGGTGGTCTGGAGCATTGTGTTAGAGTGATGTTAAGGTGGTATCTCAGCTCAGCAGGATACACCACCACAGGAACTGAAGGGTGAAATATTTGCCATCTTTGCCAGAGAGCAGAACCAAAGTAATTTTGGTTTGGGAAAGTTAGTACCGTAGGACTGTAGAAAAGTCTCAGTAATTTGTCCGTGGAATGTATTGTAGAGTATTGCTACTTTCCCTGTATGCTTGGCAGTATGAATTAGTTGCACAATATACGTCTCAGTAATTAAGCAAATTGGTCTACTATCTGGAGTTATTGGATATGACCCAATTAAACTTTGGAGGATGTCTGTAAAAGTGATTTTATTTTTGGGATAGGTGATAGTAAGCTATTTTGGATAATTAGTTGAACAAATTGCTGCTGTTTTAAATTAGCGTAGAAGATGACATTCACCTTTCTGTTTTCTATAATGGGGTGTCTAGATCATTTAGAGAGAATTTTAGTTATTATAATATTGGTTTAAAAAGAAGTAGGGAGAGAAAATAAAATCACAATCATAGAGGGAAGTTTTTTTTTTTTTTGCACTTTCTCTGCAACTGATAGAACAAAGGATATAGATGATTTGAACAACGCAATTAATAAAATTGCCTCAGTCTGTCTAGATGTTGTACCTAACTGCAGAAAACACATTCTTTGTAAATAGACTAGATGGTATCTATCAGCTTGTTGGCAAAAGCAAGTTTGAATATATTTTAGAAGACTGAATTCAGAGTGTTCTATAAATTAAACTAAAATCAATAGCAAAAGGTAACTGGAAAACCTTTTCTAAGTATCCCATGATCAAAGAAGATACTACAGTGAGAATTAGAAAATTTTACAAAATATGTTGATTAGAATTAATATGAAAATACAGTATATAAAAATTTGTGGGGTGCAGCTAAAGTCATACTCAGAGGAAAGTTTATAGCCTTACATGCATGTGTTAGGAAAGAAGAAAGCCTGAAAAATATTCAGTGATCTGAACATCAGTTTTAAGAAGTTAGAAAGGAACAGCATACTAAACCCAGAGGAAGTAGACATTAAACAAGGAGAAATTGATAGAATAGAAAATAAATATACAGTAGAGAACATCTGCAGTACTAGTTCTATTGAAAAGATTGATGATATCTATCAATTTGGTGAGATTAATAAAAGATGAAAGGCACGAATTACCAATGTCAGCCATTAAAAAGAGAACATCCTAAAAGATCCTAGAGGCGGTAGAGATTTTTAACAAGATGTTATTCACATTTATGCGTTATACATTTTATACATTTTAACTTTAGGTTAAATGGACAAGTTTTTCCTTAAATGTGATTTTGTTATTCGTTTGAATTAGACCTTGATTGGCCGGGCATGGTGGCTAACACCTTTAATCCCAGGACTTTGGGAGGCCAAGGCCGACGGATCACTGGTCTCACAGGAGTTTGAGACCAGCCTGGCCAACGTGGTGAAACCCCATCTGTACTAAAATTACAAAAAAATTAGCCGGGTGTGGTGGCGGGCGCCTGTAATCCCTGCTACTTGGGAGGCTGAGGCAATAGAATCGCTGGAACCCAGAAGGCGGAGGTTGCAGTGAGCTGAGATCGTGCCATTGCACGCCAACCTGGGCGACAAGAGCAAAACTCTGTCTCAAAAAAACCAAAAAGTATACTTTGATCGTTTGTTTTAGGATCCTTGTTGATTTGATTTTCTTTTTTAACATAATCTAATACAAAACTACAGAAACCGTGTAGTTTCAGAGAAGTGTCACTCCCTCTCACATCCCTTTGACCATGTCCTTTCTCCCTCTTGTAAATAATCAACTTTTCTAGTTTCTTTTAAGACAGTACATGTATGTTTTCTTTATTTACCTTGTTTTCAAAAACAGGTGGCGTACTGTATAAATTCTGTTGCACTTTGCTTTTTTTCACTTAAAATATACTCTAGAAATTACTCTTCATCAGATTCCAGAGCTCTTCCTCATAATTTTATAGCTGTGTAGTGCTATTCACATAGTGTGAATATGATGCAGTTTGGTCACCAGTCTTCATGTGTTTGGACATTTAGGTAGCTTCCAATATTTTGCAATTATGGTACAAATAATGTGGCTATGAATAACCTTGTGTATATATTTTTATATTGCAGGAGGTGTGATTTGGGGATAAAGTCCTCAAAGTTGGATTTCTGGGTTGAAGGATAAATGTATGTGTAATCTTGTTAGGCACTGCTGAATTCCCCTCCATAGAGACTGTACCATTTTACATTACTCTGAGCAGTGTATGAGTCCCCGTTTCTTTATAGCCTGCTAGTTAGAGTATATTGTGAAGCCTTCAAATTTTTGCCAATCTAATGGGTAAAAAATCTTTGTGTAGTTTAATTATATTTATTTCCTTTATTATGACTAAAGTTGAGCATCCTTTATGTTCAAGGGAAATTTTTATATTATTTTGAGAATTGTCTATTGCCTATTTTTTTTTTTCTATAGAAGTTTTGCACCTTTTCTGTTCATTAAAAAAGATTTTTTTTTTGGCCTTAGGAATAGTATTCCTTTGATATGTGTTACAGTATTTCTCCTAGTTTTGACTTTTCTGATTTTTTTCCCCATGCAAAATATTTTATTTTCATGTAGTCAGATTTATCAAGCTTTTCTTTAATTGAATTGGGCATGGGTTTTGAGTCAAGGTCATATTATTTGTAGAGGGATTCACCAGTATTTTATTCTAGTACTTGAGTAGTTTTCATTTTTTGCATTTAGATTTATGATACACTGCAAGTTTATTCTGATATGTATGGTGTGAGGAATAGATCTGATTTTGTCTTCTTCCGACAAGTGATTGAGTTGTACCAACACCATTTATGAAGTTCATCTTTACCCGGTTATTAGTGATGCCACCATTGCTGTATATTAGATTTCTGTATGTAGTTGGGTCTATTTTTGGGCGTTCCATTTCATTCTGTTGGTCTGTCTGTTCATGTGCTGTTCACACAATTTTAATCATGAGGCTTTGTTTTAATATTTGGAAAGGGCATTTCTCCCTCTTAGCTCCTCCCTTGCAACATTTACTGAGCTGTTCTTTTGTGTTTGCTTTTCCACATGAACTTCAGCATCAATTTGTTTAGCTCCATTAAAAAGCTGTGTAATTTTTATTGAAATTGCTTTATATTTATAAATAAACTCTGACAACCTGGCGAAGTTGTGATGTCTTAGCCAAGAACAGTCGAATATTCAAGTTTACTTTCATGTGCCTTTCAGGTGTGTATAAAGTTATAGATTCTTTGTATAGGTTTTGAACATTTCTTATTGTTTATTCCTAAGTATTTTGTTGCTGTTATAAATGGAATTTTCTGTTCCATTTTGCATTCTAACTGGTTATTCTTTGTGTATGTGAATACTTGTTTGTTTATATCTTGCTACCTTGCTGAATTCTTTAATTGTTTGAGTTAATTTTGTCATTGATTCCTGGAGTTTTTCAGGTTTACTAACTAATATCATCAACCAATAGAGAGTTGTTTTTCTTTTTTTGCCATTGTTTGTGCCTTTAATTGTTCTCTGTTGTCTAATTGCCTTGGTGAATACCTTCAGAAAAATGTTAAGTAATGGAAAAGGTAGTGGGCATTCGTTCCTGACCTTAATGGGAGTGTGTGTCGAATTTGCCCTAATGTTGGCACTTGCTCTCACCGTGTGTGTGTGCATGCATGCACATGCTCTTACCCCTAATTCATTCTTATTCTGTCTTAAGTTGTGTTAAGAAAGTATGCATCTACTCCTATTTATTCTATATATATATTAGGAATGAATACTGAACTTTGTCAAGGGCTTTTTCAGCCTCCTATGGAGGCAATTGTATGACTTTCTTGTTAGACTTATGAATATGGTGAATTATATTACTAGATTTCCCAATCAGAATCATTCTTGCATTCCTGGTATAAACTCTTTTTTTAAGATGGAGTTTCGCTCTGTCACCCAGACTGGAGTACAGTGGCGTGATCTTGGCTCGCTGCAACCTCGGCCTCCCAGTTTCAAGTGATTCTCCTGCCTCAGTCTCCTGAATAGCTGAGACTACAGGCATGTACCATCATGCCTGGCTAATTATTGTATTTTTAGTAGAGATGGGGTTTCATCATGTTGGCCAGGCTGATCATGAACTCCTGACCTCAAGTGATCCACCTGCCTCAGCCTCCCAAAGTGCTGAGATTACAGGTGCAAGCCACCACTCCTGGCCTGGTACAAACTCTTAATGTGGTATTGGAGTCTGTTAATATTTTATTTCAGAATTTGGCATTAATATTCATATGTGATATTGGTTTGTAATGTTCCTAGTTTGTGTGATCACAGGTTCAGTTATTAATATTACACTTGATTTATAAAAAAGGATTTGGGAATATTTTTTCATGTTTTGAAAAATTGATGTAATATTGGGATTATCTGGTTTGTATAGGTTTGATAGACTTGCCTTTTGATATCATCTGGGTTTTTTGGGGGAGGGTAGTGTGATAACTTTTCTTCAGTTCTTCTATGGTTCTGGATATTAGCCCTTTGTCAGAGGAGTACATTGCAAAACTTTTCTACCATTCTGTAGGTTGCCTGTTCACTCTGATGGTAGTTTCTTTTGCTGTGCAGAAGCTCTTTAGTTTAATTAGATC
>NW_012106586.1:3377529-3379126 GCF_000951045.1 Mandrillus leucophaeus
ATTTCTGTGGGATCGGTGGTGATATCCCCTTTATCATTTTTTATTGCATCTATTTGATTCTTCTCTCTTTTCTTCTTTATTAGTCTTGCTAGCGGTCTATCAATTTTGTTGATGTTTTCAAAAAAACCAGCTCCTGGATTCATTTATTTTTTGAAGGGTTTTTTTGTATGTCTCTCTCCTTCAGTTCTGCTCTGATCTTAGTTTTCTCTTACCTTCTGCTAGCTTTTGCATGTGTTTGCTCTTGCTTCTCTAGTTTTTTAAATTGTGATGTTAGGGTGTCAATTTTAGATCCTTCCTGCTTTCTCTTGTGGGCATTTAAATTTCCCTCTACACACTGCTTTAAATGTGTCCCAGAGGTTCTGGTATGTTGTATCTTTGTTCTCACTGGTTTCAAAGAACATCTTTATTTCTGCCTTCATTTTGTTATGTACCCAGTAGTTACTCAGGAGCAGGTTGTTCAGTTTCCATGTAGTTGAGTGGTTTTGTTTGAGTTTCTTAATCCTGAGTTCTAGTTTGATGGCACTGTGGTCTGAGAGACAGTTTGTTATAATTTCTGTTCTTTTACATTTGCTGAGCAGTGCTTTACTTCCAACTATGTGGTCAATTTTGGAATAAGTGTGATGTGGTGCTGAAAAGAATGCATATTCTGTTGATTTGGGGTGGAGAGTTCTGTAGATGTCTATTAGGTCCTCTTGGTGCAGAGTTGAGTTCAATTCCTGGATATCCTTGTTAACTTTCTGTCTCGTTGACCTGTCTAATGTTGACAGTGGGGTGTTAAAGTCTCCCATTATTAACGTGTGGGAGTCTAAGACTCTTTGTAAGTCTCTAAGGACTTGCTTTATGAATCTGGGTGCTCCTGTATTGGGTGCATATATATTTAGGATAGTTAACTCTTCTTGTTGAATTGATCCCTTTACTTATGTAATGGCCCTCTTTGTCTCTTTTGATCTTTGTTGGTTTAAAGTCTATTTTATCAGAGACTAGGATTGCAACCCCTGCCTTTTTTCGTTATCCATTTGCTTGGTAGATCTTCCTCCATCCCTTTATTTTGAGCCTATGTGTGTCTCTGCACATGAGATGGGTCTCCTGAATACAGCACACTGATGGGTCTCCTGAATACAGCACACTGATGGGTCTTGACTCTTTATCCAATTTGCTAGTCTGTGTCTTTTAATTGGAGCATTTAGCTCATTTACATTTAAGGTTAATGTTGTTATGTGTGAACTTGATCCTGTCATTATGATGTTAGCTGGTTATTTTGCTCGTTAGTTGATGCAGTTTCTTCCTAGCATTGATGGTCTTTACATTTTGGCATGTTTTTGCAGTGGCTAGTACCGGTTGTTCCTTTCCATGTTTAGTGCTTCCTTCAGGAGCTCTTGTAGGGCAGGCCTGGTGATGACAAAATCTCTCAGCATTTGCTTCTCTGTAAAGAATTTTATTTCTCCTTCACTTATGAAACTTAGTTTAGCTGGATATGAAATTCTGGGTTGAAAATTCTTTAAGAATGTTGAATATTGGCCCCCACTCTCTTCTGGCTTGTAGAGTTTCTGTTGAGCGATCTGCTGTTAGTCTGATGGGCTTCCCTTTGTGGGTAACC
>NW_012106586.1:3379176-3379928 GCF_000951045.1 Mandrillus leucophaeus
ATGGTGATGTACAGATGGGGTTTTGGTGTGGATGTCCTTTCTGTTTGTTAGTTTTCCTCCTAACAGTCAAGACCCTCAGTTGCAGGTCTGTTGGAATTTGCTTGAGGTCCACTCCAGACCCTGTTTGCCTGGGTATCAGCAGCGGAAGCTGCAGAAGAGTGAATATTGCTGAATAGCAAATGTTGCTGCCTTATCGTTCCTCTGGAAGCTTCGTCTCAGAGGTGTGAGGTGTCAATCTGCCCCTAGTGAGGGGTGTCTCCCAGTTAGGCTACTGGCGGGTCAGGGACCCACTTGAGCAGTTAGTCTGTCCATTCTCAGATCTCAAATTCTGTGCTGGGAGAACCACTACTCTCTTCAAAGCTGTTAGACAGGGACATTTAAATCTGCAGAGGTTTCTGTTGCCTTTTGTTTGGCTATGCCCTGTCCCCAGAGGTGGAGTCTACAGAGGCAGGCAGGCCTCCTTGAGCCGTGTGGGCTCCACTCAGTTGAAGCTTCCCGCTGCTTTGTTTATCTACTCAAGCCTCAGCAATGGCGGCCGCCCCTCCCCCAGCCTCACTGCAGCCTTGCAGTTCCATCTCAGACTGCTGTGCTAGCAATGAGGGAGGCTCCATGGGCGTGGGACCCTCTGAGTCAGGCATGGGACATAATCTGCTGGTGCGCCGTTTGCTAAGACCCTTGGTAAAGCGCAGTATTCGGGTGGGAGTGACCCGATTTTCCAGGTGTTGTGTGTCACGGTTTCCCTTGGCTAGGAA
>NW_012106586.1:3379978-3387456 GCF_000951045.1 Mandrillus leucophaeus
GTTTTATCTACCTTTGGTCTTTGACCATGGTGATGTACAGATGGGGTTTTGGTGTGGATGTCCTTTCTGTTTGTTAGTTTTCCTCCTAACAGTCAGGACCCTCAGTTGCAGGTCTGTTGGAATTTGCTTGAGGTCCACTCTAGACCCTGTTTGCCTGGGTATCAGCAGCGGAGGCTGCAGAAGAGTGAATATTGCTGAACAGCAAATGTTGCTGCCTTATTGTTCCTCTGGAAGCTTCGTCTCAGAGGTGTGAGGTGTCAATCTGCCCCTAGTGAGGGGTGTCTCCCAGTTAGGCTACTCGAGGGTCAGGGACCCACTTGAGCAGGTAGTCTGTCCATTCTCAGATCTCAAATTCTGTGCTGAGAGAACCACTACTCTCTTCAAAGCTGTTAGACAGGGACATTTAAATCTGCGAAGGTTTCTGTTGCCTTTTGTTTGGCTATGCCCTGTCCCCAGAGGTGGAGTCTACAGAGGCAGGCAGGCCTTCTTGAGCCGTGTGGGCTCCACTCAGTTCAAGCTTCCCGCTGCTTTGTTTATCTACTCAAGCCTCAGCAATGGCGGGCGCCCCTCCCCCAGCCTCACTGCAGCCTTGCAGTTCCATCTCAGACTGCTGTGCTAGCAATGAGGGAGGCTCCATGGGCGTGGGACCCTCTGAGCCAGGCATGGGATATAATCTGCTGGTGTGCCGTTTGCTAAGACCCTTGGTAAAGCGCAGTATTCGGGTGGGAGTGACCCGATTTTCCAGGTGTTGTGTGTCACGGTTTCCCTTGGCTAGGAAGGGGAATTCCCTTCCCCCTTGCGCTTCCTGGGTGAGGCGATGCCTCGCCCTGCTTCGGCTTTCACGCGGTGGGCTGCACGCACTGTCCTGCACCCACTGTCTGAAACACCCCAGTGAGATGAACGCAGTACCTCAGTTAGAAATGCAGAAATCACCTGTCTTCTGTGTCGTTCACACTGGGAGCTGGAGGCTGGAGCTGTTCCTATTCGGCCATCTTGAAAAGGTCCTCTAGTTTTGTTTTTGCACTGTGATCAGAGGATATGTTTTGCGGTATTTCCATTTTATGAATATAGTAATGATTTCTTTGTGCCTTAATGTATAACTTTCTGTGAATGTTCAAGAAACTATATTCTCTGTTACCAGAGCGTAGTGCTATCTCTCTATATATACAGAAAAACTGCTTTGTTGGTTATATTGTTGAAATCGTGTATATCTTTTTTTTCCTATGCTCTGCTTTGTATCAAGTACTGTGTTTTATTTATGATGTGTTTTTATTTATTTACTCTTGGATCAGCCATAATTTATTTAGTTTATAGAGATTAATAATGTATTCTGCATTGTGAAATTAACTTTTAGTATTTAAAAGTAGTTAGGTCTGTTCAGATAACTTTTGTCTGATTTTTTTTTTTTTGGTCTGATTATTTTTATTTACCTGGCAATTTTTGTTCCTTTATTTTTAGCCTTTTTGCATCGCTGTATTTTTAGTATGTCTCTTACATACAGCATAGTCTTTGCTTTCTAAGCAAATTTGAAAATATCTTTCTTTTAATAAGCAAGTTAAACTCATTCATATTGTTATAACTGATATGTTTGTTCTCAATTCTGTCATTGTGTTAAATTACTGTCTATATTTTGGTATATTTATTCATTTATTATTTGATGTGTTTTTCTTAATTTTAAAAATTCTTTTGGAATCAGGAAGGTGGGACTAAGGTTTTCTTCTAATAGTACCATTGAATTAGTACCTTTTGTAGTACCTTAACCCCTTCTCATTTTTAACCTATCTTTTTACCGTCTTGTATGCTACTTTTAAAAGGCATCTTTTGCTTCTCATCTGTTCACCATATAATCATTTATGATTTTATGGTTTTTTTTCTTTCCTTTTTCCTCTTCCCTTTCCTCCCATTATTTCAGTTGCATTTTCAAATTTTTTCAGGACATATACAGTTTATCGTTTTCCTGTCTTGTTTTTATTCTTAGTTCTACAATTAAATACATAAAATGCTCACTTTGTGACCAGTCCTTTTGCTTAAGGTTTCTTTAGTCATCCCTTGTATAGATGGAGCTCAAGCCCGGATGTTCCATTGAGTGTAATGGATCAGTGTCTCTCCTTTGCATCTAGAATTTTATTAGTTGTGTACCGTTCTTGGCGGAATTGAGAACATAGTCAGATCATTTTCTGCACCTATGGTCCAGATAATGAACCTGGGTTGAGAAAGGGATTAGAACCCTCAGGAAAGATACATGTGTAAGTATTTTGTGAGTAATCGCGCGTGCACAGAGTTTTTTTTTTTTATTAGCCTCATTAGTTGAAGGACAGGTTGGCTTGATATACAATCCTTTTTATTTAGCATCTTTTCTTATTTTTAATATTTATTTATTTGAGACAGAGTCTCACCCTTAGGCTTCTCAAGAATGATTTTCTACTAGTCTTGCTTTGTATGTTGCTTTGCTAAGTCTGATGCCAGGCTGATTCATTCTCTGATATCATTCTCTGATATCTTTTAGCATGGAAGCCTCAAAGATATCTTTCATATGCTTAAAGTCTAATAGTTTACTAGGTTACATTTTTGGGGTAGTTTGTTCTTGGTCACTTTTCACCAGTTGGCTCTTAAAATGTGTAGATTCAGGTCTTTTATTTTCAGGAAGTTTTCTTGGAATATTATTTTAAATATTCTGTTTTAGTGTTTTGAATATCTTCTTCCAGAGTTTGATGTATATGTATCTTGGAGGTATATGTATTTCTAATTATATGAATGTTTGACCTTCTTTGCCTAATTTCTGTTTTATTCACTTCAACTTTGACCCTTCATACTTCTTTTTAAATTTCACTTTCTTATGGTTGTTTTTCTACTTTTCCTCAATGCCCTTTGTAAAATTTTCATTTGAATCTATTATTCTCCCTTGGACATCTTAATTCCTTCTGTACTATGACTTTTCTTTTGTTTCTTTCCTGAGTTCAAGTCACTCCTTTGTTTCATTACTTTCTTTTTTTTTTTTTTTTTTTCCTTTTCTGTTTTTACTCTTGGGGTCTTGAACTGTAAGAGGTCCTGAAACATAAATTTGAGAATTGTTGCCCCATACAGTAGTGGTTTACGTGGGGAATTTCAGAAGTACTGATGCCTTTGACCTAGTCTCAGAAATTGCGATGGTCTGAAGTGGCACATGGGCTTTGAAAATTTTAAATGATAGCCAGGAGACTGTAATGTTTGGGAACGTCACTGAGATATAGTTTGGATTGTGGTACATCATGTGCTTATGTAACTTATGTACTTACTATCTCGAAAGAGGTCTAAGTCAGTGGTTCCCAAGTTTTCAGAAAAGAGTCATCTGAAGATCATATTCATTTTTCATAGTTTGTTGCTAGTATGTAGAAATACAGTTAACTTTAAAAATAACTTTATTGTGGAACAATAATAGACTCATCGGAAATGCAAAAATAGTGCACAGAGGTTCTATGTATTCTTTACCCAGCTTCCTCCAGTGGTAACATCCTACATAACTAACTACAGTATACTATCAGAACCGCCCTTTTGGCTCTCTGAGCAGCACCATGGTGGTTAGCAAGAACAAGCGCCTTATGAAAGGAGGCAAAAAGGGAGCCAAGAAGAAAATGGTTGATGCATTTTCTAAGAAAGATTGGTATGATGTGAAAGCACCTGCTATGTTCAATATAAGGAATATTGGGAAGACGCTAGTCATCAGGACCCAAGGAATCAAAATTGCATCTGATGACCTCAAGGATTGTGTGTTTGAAGTGAGTTTTGCTGATTTGCAGAATGATGAGATTGCATTTAGAAAATTCAAGCTGATTACTGAAGATGTTCAGGGCAGAAACTTCCTAACTTCCATGGCATGGATCTTACCCATGACAAAATGTGTTCCATGGTCAAAAAATGGCAGACAATGATTGAAGCTCGTGTTGATGTCAGGACTACCGATGGTTACTTGCTTTGTCTGTTCTATGTTGGTTTTCCTAAAAAAAGTAACAATCAGATATGGAAGACCTCTTATGCTCAGCATCAACAGGTCTGCCAAATCCGGAAGAAAATGATGGAAGTTAAGACCTGGGAGGTGCAGAAAAAGGACTTGAAAGTAGTCAATAAATTGCAATAAATAAAGTCAATAAATTCCAAACAGCATTGGAAAAGACATAGAAAAGGCTTGCCAATCTATCCTCTCCATGATGTCTTCGTTAGAAAAGTAAAAATGCTGAAGAAGCCCAAGTTTGAATTGGGAAAACTCAAGGAGCTTCACGGTGAAGGCAGGAGTTCTGGAAAAGCCACTGGGAGCAAGACAGGTGCTAAAGTTGAATGAGCTGATGGATATGAACCACCAGTCCAATGATCTGTTTAAAGTTCAGACTTACAATAATGGCAAGTAAAGAGTCCTAGTTGTGAACAACAACAACAAAAAAAATCAAAAACAGGAAATTGACATTGGTACAATCTGTAGACCTTATTCAGATTTCACTAGTTTATACATGCACTCAGTTGTGTGTTCTGTGCAATTTAATCATATGTATAGGTTCATGTAATCACTACCACATCAAGTTACAGAAGTGTTCCATCAGCACAGAGGAACTCCCTTAGGTTTCCTCTTTGTAGTCACTGCAGTTGATTTCTTTATATTAATTTGTGTCATGTGACTTTGTTGAATTTGTCTTTTAATTCTAGTAGTTTTATTGTGTATTCCTTAGACTTTTGTATGTATAGGATCATAAAATGTGTAATCATGAAATTGACTAGCAAGACAGTTTTACCTCTTTTCCAATCTAGATACTTTCTCCTCCTTTCCCCGCTTCTTTTCTTTCCTGCTGTCTTATTGCACTGGATAGAATTTCCTTTACAATATTGCATAGAAATTATAAGATTAAATATTCCTCCTTTGTTCCTGATTTCAGGGGGAAAGCATTCAGTCCTTCAGCATTAAGCGTGATGTTAGTTGTTTTCTTGTAGACGACTTCTCAGGTTGAGGAAGTTTTATTCTAAGTCTAGGAGTTTTTAATCACTGTGATAAGTTTAATATAGTTGCTACCTTAGCATCCATTTTAGGCCTAACATAAATTGTTTGTAACTCAGTCATGTCCTGTCACCTTTGGCCTACTTAGAACCTACCCTCCCTGTGGTTGTTTGCAGTATGGCCTAATTGTGCCTCATCTCACTGACCCAAAATGCAACACACCATGAGCTGCCAACCACAGTAAAACCTAATGGTCATCCTCAGAGTCATGTGAATAAGTTCCCATTCACATTTGTTTTCTTTAACTGATTCACAACCCTTGAGGGAAAGCATAGGGAATAATGTCCCTCAACAAAGGTGTAGTTCCACAGTTCTTTCTCCCTCTCCCTCCTGCTCCTTCCCTGTCCTGTCTCAGGACCTCCTGTCTGTCTCTGTTTGGCACTCTAACCTCTCTGGGACCTATGAGTAATAAACTTCTTTTGTTTCATGTATTTTACTTTAGCTTTCTCATTGTGTCTCCATTGACATGTATATGCTGTATTGTTCTTGATATCATTTAACATCTTTTCTTTAACAAATCAATAATCATGAATGGATATTGGATTTTGGGAAATGCTTTTTCTATTGAGATGATCATATGATTTTGTCCTTTATGATAGTAGTTATTATATTGATTTTTGGAGATTAAGCCAACCTTATATTCTTGGGATACATTTCCTTTTTTTTTTCTTTCTTTTTTCTTTTTTTGAGACAGGGTCTAGCTCTGTCGCCCAGGCTAGAGTGCCATGGTGCAATCATAGCTCACTGTAACCCCAAACTCTGGGCTCAGGTAAGCCTCCCACCTCAGCCTCCTGAGTAGCTTGGACTACTGGTGTGTACCACTAGGACCGGCTAATTTTTTAAGTTTTTTTTAGAGATAGGGTCTCACTATGCTGCTAAGGCTGGTCTTGAATCCCGGCTTCAAGTGATCCTCTTGCCTTAAGGAGAGAGAGAGAGAAACTAGATTAAAATACGAAAGTAAATAAAATATCCAAGCCTAGAGAAGGGGAAAGATAGTGATGACTATTATTAACAAATTAATTATAGTAATTATTTTTTGCTTATCATTAATTTTGGATAGCAGACAAATACATTCAAATATTTTAATAGTCTATGAAATATATAGGTGGGTAGTCTGGTTCTAGACACATGTTAAATTGAAGTGCCAAGGATAGGAAGTAAGGTTGAAAGTAGTGGCATTCTTTTACTGAAGAGGCGTTTACTTTTTGGGTTGTTTTGCAGATATAATGGTATCTTACCTAGATTGTGTCACTTTGCATAGTTTACTATTTCATTTTTGGTTTGTTTCAGTGGATTCCTGAAAAAGAAAAAAGAAACAACATGATTCTCTCTGTAATAGCCCCCTGGACCCCCTCATCCAGTGTTCAGCTCATGGTATAGACCCTTGTGTTTACCCTTTTTTTAAAACCAGAGGATGGCGCTCCTGGTGTTTAGTGTGAGCACTGAATATGCTTGGTCATCAGAAATGAATGAACTGGCAAGGGAAATGAATAAATGAGCTCAGAAAAAGCAAAACTGAATCATGCTGAAGATGCTTTCTAGGATGATGGTATTTCTGAAACCTTAAATCAAGCTTGTCCAACCCGTGGCCCATGGGCTGCATGTGGCCCAGAATGGCTTTGAATGCAGCCCAACATAAATTTGTAAATTTTCTTAGAACATTACGAGATTTTTTTTTTGAGATTTATTTATTATTTACTTATTTTTAGCTCATCAGCTATCGTTAGTGTATTTTATGTGTGGCCCAAGACAATTCTTCTTCTTCCAGTGTGGCCCAGGGAAGCCAAAAGATTGGACACCCCCACCTTAGATATTGAAAATTAGAGGTGCCTGCATTTCCAGTAATTAAGACAATTCTTACTGTGCATGTTTTGCTTTCCATTATCTTTCATTAAAAAAATCTGCAACTTTTACCTTTTAGAGTATTGGGATAGAATCTTTTGAATACATCCAAAAGTTGGCTTTTGTGGTTTTCTTTTGTCAGAAGTGCTGTAGAAAAATATAACTTTAAAACACATGCAGTTTTCTGCTTCTCTCAAGATGTTCAGTTCTTTTTCAGAAACACCTGAATCTCAATGAATGGTGCTAAACTGTCCATGGGCTTTGTGTGAAACTCGACAAGCATTAGATTAATATTTCTTTTTGTAGGTACAATTAGCATTCAAATATTATTCCTGAAGTATTGGTTTTCATATGTTATTTTTTTTGTTGCTTGTTGATATTTTTGTTTTATTTTGGGGGCTGCCTAATTCTCAGGTCAAATTATTTATGGTAGTTTTGAAATTTCTTTTTTCTTTTCTTTCTTTTTTTTTTTTTTTGATACGGAGTTTTTGCTCTTGTTGCCCAGACTGGAGTGCAGTGGCACGATCTCAGCTCACTGCAACCTCCACCTCCCGGGTCCAAGCGATCCTCCTGCCTCAGCCTCCCAAGTAGCTGGGATTACAGGCATGTGTTACCA
>NW_012106586.1:3388151-3391590 GCF_000951045.1 Mandrillus leucophaeus
AAAAAAGCCTACCCCACAGTGTTGTATTTAAAGAGTATACTTAAGTAAGAGAATGTAAATAATAAATAAAGTGCTTAGTACTGTGCTGAGAATAGAAAATTTCCCAGTAACTGTCAGAGTAAAGAAAGCAGCAATAGAGAGGAAATCCTTAAGAAACCTTCAGATCTGTGTGTGTGTTTCGAGACCATACCTTGGAAGAGAGGGCAAAAATAATGTAGGTCTCTCTTTTCAGCTATTAACATGTATTCTAATAGGATAGATACCTTGAGAGCATAATTAGTCAATAAGAAAGATAATGACAGGCACCTCTACGGATGCTTAAAATGGGGGCAGAAAGAAATGAATGCTAAAGTGGTAATTTGAAGCCTAGGGTCTTAGTGGAAAGATAGCAACAGCCATGGTAAAGCAGTTTGAACAGAGTTACTGTGGATAGCGTCTATCAGTTTTGATAAGAGTACATGTTTGCATAATGATTTATGGGTTAAGTGTCTTTAGTTATGTGATCTCATTTGGTGTGTACAATACCATAAGGTGGCTTATTATTCAGATGACACTGGTCACATGGGGACAGGTTCCAAAGGGAGCAAGCAAGGACAGAAAAAACAATTATTTTCAGTAACGGGTAAGAAACAGAAAGATTCTTATGGTCACAAATGGCAAGTGAACAGTAAAGCTGGTTCAAGAAATCCAGATTCTAGTCTAGGGCTCCTTCTTCTGTAGTGTTTATTATTTTGTTTTTACTCAAAATGGAAGTACATAAAGATGCAGAGTAGTTCATAATTAGAGTAGGCAGAAGTGGGGGTGAAGCTAAGAGTCGAAGGCTCCTTAAGCCCAAATAAGAGTTATTTTTTGCTAGGTATTATCTTTCATTGAAAATTCCTTATTTCATTGAAAATTATTTTTTTATTATGAATTTGATTATATTACTTTGACCCATTTTTCAGAAGAATGACCCTGAGCACCCTCCACTGTGGTGTTTGTACTTTACCCTCAGTGTTTCATTTCTAGAACATCCTTTTCCCACTTCTTTAAGCCTTGAAAGCCACTCTAGCTTTGTTGGAGTGTGCTTTTGTGATCAGGAGGCTACCTAAAGCCTATTTCAGTCTCTTCAAATAGCCACAGCAGCAGCAGATAGTAACAGGAGTCAGAAGTGTGGTTGCCACTCAAGTCGCCCAAAAAGTTTGCAGTGCAGAAGCCGAAATGGCTTACCAGAGATGTGATCACTTAAAAAGGTTCTGAAAATTCAATTCAGTGAAGTGTGTTTGGGCTCAGTGCATGGGACCTGTGACTTCCTGTAATGTGTACTTAACCCCCTAACTTCTAAGTGGTACCTCCCCCACCTCCCTGGAGGGGAAAAAGATACACACTTGGTTTTGCAGGATTATGGAGATCAAACAAGCGTCTAACAAAGACACTTCCTTCCAGGTACCTCTTTCTTCCCTCTCATCATAGATTAATCACTTAGTTGCAGGGGACCAGTAAATTAACAGAATGGTGAACCTTTTCCTTTTCCTACTGCTTTTGCGGGGTGACTGGTGGTATCTGCTGGAACACAGATGAACCATCTCAAGGTTATGAAAATTCCTGACTGGGGCAAATGTGAAAGAGTGTCTTTTTTATTCCCGGGAAATGCTCACTAAGACTTCTTCTCCAAGGTGCTTATTTCTGAAGTAAAAAGGTGACCTTAATTTCCAGTGCTATGCAGTGAACACAATTTTTGTGGAAACTAGTCCTAGGATTTGAAATGAAGACTGTATGGTCACTGTTGATCTGTATTGATAAACACACTGAACTTTATTGAGAGTTCTGGTCGTTAACCAATGGAATTGCTAGTATTATAGAAATTTATTAAGGATGGCTTATTGGAGTTGACTTGTAATTTCAGTCATTTCTTTGTAATTACCAGGTAAAATATAATTTGTCTTGAGTTTAATTATTTCTGTAAGTTAAAATAGGGAATTTGTAAAGCATTCCTCAGTTTTATGTTCAGTTATCTAGGAAACATTCACAGGCGGCAAAGAAAGATGTGAGATAATTATTCAGAAATTTTAGTTGCTAGTGGTTGGTTGTGTGTTGAAGGCATATACGAGACAAGCAGTTTTGGAATTTCTTGCAAAGCCAGTATTGCCCTGTAGGTTGACCTTACAGAGAGTCCTTACTGTGTGTTTCAAAGTCTTCTTTGTAAATTAAAATATGAAAACTGTTGTTACTCTGCTGATAGTTCTGATAACTCATGCTAACTAAATAGTCAGGGGAGTGGAGGAATACAGCCGGCATTCCATCATCTGGAAGGAAAGTAGTGAGATGACAGATCCCCTCTGACTCAGCTTTCACCATGGCATGAAAGCGTTTTCCCAAGCAGTACCCTGGAATGTAAAAAGAAAGAAAAACGTAAAAAAAAAAAAAGGTGGACTGAGATGAAGAAAGCCAATTTATAGCTGTAATAAATAATATTTTGTGTCAAAAAGGAAGAACAAATTGACAAGAACTTGGAGAAATACCAGCTATGGATAAAGGGAAATAAAAATGATGAAAATCCAGATGGTGTAGAACTAAAGATCCAAATGTAAACAGCAGCTGTTTACATTAATTACCTTGTGAATGGAGTCCCTCACTGAGCTGATATGGGTTACATTAGTGTTTTCAGGTTTTGGGTTGAATCACTTAGGTATGCCTACACACTAGGTTGGAGAAAAATCATATGGTTAGCTGTGCTTTCCTTATACTGACAAGTAAAATAACTATAATTTTATTGTACTCAGTCATATGGAGAGATTTGAAGACTGAAGCATAATTCTGTTACCGCTAGTTGGTAAGCAGATGTCCTTACCTCATGGTCTCTTTGACTAAGTTAGATTGTAAGCTTCTGGAAGGCAGTAGACTGTTCTTCATCTCAGGTTTGGTTCCATATAGTAGGGGCTCAGAAGTCTCTGTCGATGTTACAAATTTGATAAGTGTTCACTGCCGAACCTGCATGTTGGCGGTAAGACCATATAATCCCAGAGCAAGCCTAGAAAAACCTTTTGACTTGTGTTGCTTTGCTGTGTCTATCTTCTGCTCAAATTAAACTGTAAACCCCCCAAATGCATAATAAAAGCCCTTGCCTTACTGTGTGGCTGACAGTTTCTAATGTGAGTGGAGGTGATAGCTGAGGATGGTGCTGTAGAAAACTTACTTCATAGGCCTAGGAAAGAAAGGATTCTGTTAGATGACTTGATTTGAACTGTATTAAAAGCTTCCTTTCAAGTGGTTTGGAATTGCATGGAATAGAGTGCTGTACTTGGGTGTCACAGAACCCCAGGTTTGTGGATAGAATTATGATGCCCCAAAAAGACCTCATTTGATATATAATCTTGATTTTGTTTATAGAATTTTCTGTAATGAAGTAATATTTGATTTTTTTCAAGTAGTTTAATATTTGGCCTTTCTTGTTTTTCAA
>NW_012106586.1:3393040-3399366 GCF_000951045.1 Mandrillus leucophaeus
TTTTTGTGGAAACTAGTCCTAGGATTTGAAATGAAGACTGTATGGTCACTGTTGATCTGTATTGATAAACACACTGAACTTTATTGAGAGTTCTGGTCGTTAACCAATGGAATTGCTAGTATTATAGAAATTTATTAAGGATGGCTTATTGGAGTTGACTTGTAATTTCAGTCATTTCTTTGTAATTACCAGGTAAAATATAATTTGTCTTGAGTTTAATTATTTCTGTAAGTTAAAATAGGGAATTTGTAAAGCATTCCTCAGTTTTATGTTCAGTTATCTAGGAAACATTCACAGGCGGCAAAGAAAGATGTGAGATAATTATTCAGAAATTTTAGTTGCTAGTGGTTGGTTGTGTGTTGAAGGCATATACGAGACAAGCAGTTTTGGAATTTCTTGCAAAGCCAGTATTGCCCTGTAGGTTGACCTTACAGAGAGTCCTTACTGTGTGTTTCAAAGTCTTCTTTGTAAATTAAAATATGAAAACTGTTGTTACTCTGCTGATAGTTCTGATAACTCATGCTAACTAAATAGTCAGGGGAGTGGAGGAATACAGCCGGCATTCCATCATCTGGAAGGAAAGTAGTGAGATGACAGATCCCCTCTGACTCAGCTTTCACCATGGCATGAAAGCGTTTTCCCAAGCAGTACCCTGGAATGTAAAAAGAAAGAAAAACGTAAAAAAAAAAAAAGGTGGACTGAGATGAAGAAAGCCAATTTATAGCTGTAATAAATAATATTTTGTGTCAAAAAGGAAGAACAAATTGACAAGAACTTGGAGAAATACCAGCTATGGATAAAGGGAAATAAAAATGATGAAAATCCAGATGGTGTAGAACTAAAGATCCAAATGTAAACAGCAGCTGTTTACATTAATTACCTTGTGAATGGAGTCCCTCACTGAGCTGATATGGGTTACATTAGTGTTTTCAGGTTTTGGGTTGAATCACTTAGGTATGCCTACACACTAGGTTGGAGAAAAATCATATGGTTAGCTGTGCTTTCCTTATACTGACAAGTAAAATAACTATAATTTTATTGTACTCAGTCATATGGAGAGATTTGAAGACTGAAGCATAATTCTGTTACCGCTAGTTGGTAAGCAGATGTCCTTACCTCATGGTCTCTTTGACTAAGTTAGATTGTAAGCTTCTGGAAGGCAGTAGACTGTTCTTCATCTCAGGTTTGGTTCCATATAGTAGGGGCTCAGAAGTCTCTGTCGATGTTACAAATTTGATAAGTGTTCACTGCCGAACCTGCATGTTGGCGGTAAGACCATATAATCCCAGAGCAAGCCTAGAAAAACCTTTTGACTTGTGTTGCTTTGCTGTGTCTATCTTCTGCTCAAATTAAACTGTAAACCCCCCAAATGCATAATAAAAGCCCTTGCCTTACTGTGTGGCTGACAGTTTCTAATGTGAGTGGAGGTGATAGCTGAGGATGGTGCTGTAGAAAACTTACTTCATAGGCCTAGGAAAGAAAGGATTCTGTTAGATGACTTGATTTGAACTGTATTAAAAGCTTCCTTTCAAGTGGTTTGGAATTGCATGGAATAGAGTGCTGTACTTGGGTGTCACAGAACCCCAGGTTTGTGGATAGAATTATGATGCCCCAAAAAGACCTCATTTGATATATAATCTTGATTTTGTTTATAGAATTTTCTGTAATGAAGTAATATTTGATTTTTTTCAAGTAGTTTAATATTTGGCCTTTCTTGTTTTTCAATAATGTTTTGAAAGACGTTTTCTTCTTCAAGATTGTTAAAAAAATTTTTTGTGTTTCTTTTCGCTCTTTATTGGTTTTATTTTGTACATTTTTGCTATTAATACACCTGAAACTTCTTTTGGTATAAGGGGGAGAGTGGGGACGCCATTTGATTTTTTTCTTCTAGTGAGTATCCAGTTGTTACAATAGCATTTAACCAATAACTCTTACCCTAGGGATTTAAAATGTCACATCCATCTTATACTGAGTTCCTATATATACTTTGTCAGTTTCTGCATTTTCTAGTCTATTCCATTATAGGTTTATTTATTCACACTATTTTTATTATTGAAGCTTTATAATGTTTTAATATCTGATAGGGGATGTTCTCTACCCTTATTCTTCTTTTTCAGAATTGTCTTGTCTGTCTTTGTTTGCTTTTCTAGAAGAACTTTCAAGTCAGCTTGTCTAGTTCCTAAGAGAATTGTCAGGGCTACTTGAGAAACACCTGGCCTCCATGGTAGTTCTAAGAGCCCCATCTGTATTATAAATCTGGAGACTGGGTTTTAGACCTTATTCTGACATTAACTGGCTCTGTAATAAAAAGATTAAATTCGTGTTTTACTGTTTCGTAGATGTTTGCAGGTGCTTTTAAGAGAGTTATTTTGTACTGACAGTTTTTTTGGTTTCTATATTCTCATCACTAGATAGAGCGATTTAAAAAATCCTCAGTTTTAGTCTGGTCAACATGGCGAAACCCTGTCTTTACCAAAAATAGAAAAAATTAGCCAGGTGTGGTGGCACACCCCTGTAGTCCTGGCTACTTGGGAGGCTGAGGCGGGCGGATCACTGGAGCCTGGGAGGTGGAGGTTGCAGTGAGCCAGGATAGTGCCACTGCACTCCAGTCTGGGTGACAGAGTGAGACCCTGCCTCAAAAAAAAAAGAATCCTCAGTTTTCTTTTTAAAAAGAATCCTCAGTATTTTTGTTTTGTTTTATTGTAGTATTGCAGCGGGGTCCTCATACTTGGAAAAATTGGAAACAACTGAATTAGAGCTCCCGAAACCGTGTTTTGTTTTTTTTTTTTTTTTTTCTGAAAATTCAATTCTAAATAAATAAAAGGTGGTGTATCATCAGTCCAATCAAGGATTGAATTTAAATCTTTGTAGCCACTGAAAGGGCTACTCAGTGGAGGGAAACTACAGAAATAGCTCTTGGCAAGATCATTTGTCTGTTTCTTTTCCTCTATAACCAGTTGGTGTTTTGAAAGGAAGCATATTGTCTAGATTTTCAGAGTTCTCCAAAAACAGGATGGGGGAGTATCATTTTTGAAGTATGTAACATGATTGTATCTTCAGCAGAATTAAGTGCTTTGAAAGCTTAAATTATTTGCGTTGTCATAATTGACTATTATGATTGAAATAAGTGTGTATATTTTCTTTGCTTTTTGGGTGTTGTTAGATTGAGAGCTGCTGGACAGAATGATGGGTTCATGGGAGAAGACAAGGGGGTGCTAATTCTCTAAACTCAAACTTGACATTTTGAAGGGCACTTCAGATCCGTAGCTTGTATAATTCTGTAACAAACTGGAAAATAATGGAACAAATGAAGAGGAAAAATTGGTCTTCATCTGTTGGTGAATGTCAGTCACTATTAAATTAAAATGAGTTTTTAAAATGAAGAGACCAAAAGTTTTTTTGTCTCTTTTGGAAAGTTTCATTGAGGATTCCTTGATTTATGATTGCTATGGGACTTAAAAAGAAAAAAAACAAAAAAATTCAAAACCAAACCCTAAAGAAAAGTTTACCAGCACCTCCATAATCCCATCAAGAATAATATTGTGAGGTAGAGGGCGAGATTTGGAATTTGTTGACTCTAGTTACACAAGAGTCAGTCTATTAAATAACTGTAAATAATGCTCTTAAGCAGAAGTAAATATGATAATCAGATAAGCTGATAGAAATTGCCATTCTTCAAATCAGAAAGATAAGAAGGAAGGTTGGGAAAAACAAAAATGTAAGCAGAAAATAACCCTAGAGTGTAAGTTTGAAAAATTCAAAGTAGAAGTCAATTTATTGAATCCTCAAATGCTGTTTGTATGCTAAATAGAAATAGAGGCAGGATGACTTAATGTGACGTGAGGTTTATGTTTTCACTGTTGAAAAACACACATGACCAGACCAAATCAGAACCACACAATCCCAATTCCAGATTCCTGGGAGGGAAACCTGGCCGATTTTAGGTAGTGTCTGTCCCCATTCAGTCAGCTGTGGCCAGGAAGTTGGGGGAAGAGATTAAACCCTACTTGTGTTTTTACCAAAGTCAAATAGTATCTCCAAATTGGCTTCTGTTTCAGTTATCATCACAGATTACATTTTAGGAAATATGTGTACATTTTTCCTCTGGATTCTAATTTGATCTTGTCAACCCTTTTGTAGTTTTAAAGTGCGGAACAGTTTACTTCCCCCAGTAAAGTGTCAGAGAGTACCTGTGTCCCTCCCCATCCTGGCCAGTACTGGGATTTTTCATATGTTTAATCTTTGCTCATCTAACAAGTTAAAATGGCATGGCATTGTAGCTCTAATTTGTATTTCTTCTATAACTTGTTTATTTATTTTTTAAGACAGAGTCTTACTCTGTCACCCAAGCTGGAGTGCAGTGGCATGATTATGGCTCACTGCCGCCTTGACCTCCTGGGCTCAAGTAATTCTCCCACCTCAGCCTCCCAAGTAGCTGGGGCCACAGGCACACACCACCACACCTGGGTTTGTTTTTTTTTTTCTTTTTGTAGAGATGGGGTTTCACCATGTTGCCCAGGCTAGTCTCGAACTCTTGGGCTCAAATGATCCTCTTGCCTCAGTCTCTCAAAGTGCTGGGATTATAGGCATGAGCTACTGTGCCTGGCCCTGGATTTCTTTATATTGCATGAGGTTGTGCATTCTTCCATGTCTGCTTTTCAAATACTCAGTAGATGGATAGTTAACTTGGTTCCTTTCTGTTTTTGTTCAGCCAAATAGGTGCACTGTAGGGTGTTTTCTGTTTTGTGAGAGTATTAGTTTGGAAGAAGTTTCAGCTTGTTCTATCAGATATGAAGTTTAGCACTAAAAATGGTTCCTCTCAGAACTGAGTAATGTGGAGTGGAGGAGGCAGTGCCTGGAGAGCATTGAAGGAAGAAGTGGCCACTGAACAGGGTGTCATGGTGGGAATTGCTGTGATTGCTAGATATCAGAACTTAACTGCAAATTGAGCCCTGCAGGGATGGACAACCATATGGCTTAGAAAGTGACTTATGTAGGCAAATGGTAAAGTCTCACTGAGGCTTAGTGATGGCAGCCTGATGTGGCATCGTCAATAGATGCATTTGTATGAGGGGTCTTGCTGTTTTGGCTTTAGTTGAATGTTAAGAATAAATTAGCTACCGTGATAATACTTTTAGAATGATTTTTGACTATATCTAGTATGTAAAGCTTTTCTTTAGTTATTTTTCCAAAGCACAACAGAGTCTGGCAGATATATATGTGCACTTAAAATACAATGAAAGATAATGCAGTTAGTGTAGGTTGGGGTGTAGGATACCTTCTGCCTCTGAGGGAATGTTAGACCTCATGCTTTGGATTGTTTTGAACAGAGGTAAACGTGTTCACACATGTTAAGTGAGCTGTACCGTCCTGATTCTTGTGTTAGTTTCTGGAATGGCCATCCCCCATTGCTGGACTTAGGCCAGGGCAGATGAAGGTTCACCTCATGAGCTCAGTGTACAGGAGGGAATGGAAAACACGAACATGCTTTTGCTTTTCTATGTGTAACTTCCCTTTCCTCTTTGAAACCAATTCTTTTGGAAAGCTGCAACTGAAGACCCATATCTGAATAGCATTCTAACAGTATTTCTCATTAATATGCTTTGTCAGTCCTCAGTTTGTAAGACATTGTCAGAATGTTCTTGGTTTGAAGCCTGGATGCTTTGATTTCCCGTCGCATTAATTTCCATCCTGTTAATTTTTTATTCGTGACCCTCTGCTGAGAAGCCCCCTCCAACATCTGTTAAATCACAGAGAAAAAAGTAAAATTTGTGGTATTTTTAGTTATTTCTGTACTAATAAGATTGCCACCTCTTACTCTCTATGAAAATGTAACATGGTATTTACTTTAACTCCAGTAATAGTTTTGAATTTTGACCTTTTTTTATTTGAGAAAAAAGAAGCCCGAAAGAAGATGGAAAATAGATTATTCAGTTTAAATTTCTTTTTCTCTTTAAATGTCTTTCCTCCCACAGATGTCACCTTTAAATGTGAGTCTGAAGCCGGAAGTATGCCCTATAAATCTACTCACAAAAGTAATCTGGATGGGATTTAAGCACAGGCAGATCTCGATGAGATTGTTAGGTGAGATCACCAAGGGAGGGCACACAGAGAAAGGGTCCAAATCAATATGTCAAAAGTCTGCTAAGCTAATATTTCTCTGGGTTCTTCTATGTAAAATGTGGGAATGAAATGCCACATACACTTTTCATCCTATCAGCAGTGAGTTACTGCACACCTACTGTGTTCCATGCACTGATCCGGGCACTGTGACAGTGAGTTACTGCATACCTACTGTGTTCCATGCACTGATCTGGGCACGGGGA
>NW_012106586.1:3400241-3405839 GCF_000951045.1 Mandrillus leucophaeus
GATTTTTGACTTGAGCAGCTGAGATATATGGGGTTGCCGTGAACTGAGAGGGGGAGACCATGAGCTCCAGATTGCTGGGGGACGTCAGGAGTTCAGTTTTGGGCATGCTGAATTTTATATTAGAGTTGTGTATTAGACATCCACATGAAGATACTGAGTTAGCTGTTGGGTATCATGGAAAGTGGTCTAGCCTGGAGCTGGGAATTTGGGAGCTGTCAGGATATATGTGGCATTTAAAACTGTGAGATCAGGAAAGGAGGGAGTGGGGATAGAGAAGAGAAGAGGTCTGAGGACTGAGTTGTAGGTGCTTGAGGTTGGAGATGCGGGCACTGGTGACTATTACTTGGTCACCCCTTAAGGTACTTACGTCCCTGCCGGGCTCAGTGTGGTGTGTTAATCCCATGCACTCAGCTGTTGCTTCAGAATGGATGTCTGGCTCTGGAGAAGACACTAGCCAGTCATGCAAAAGGACCTCAGAGGAGCAGGCGAGTTTTTGTTTTGTTTTGTTTTTTGTTTTTTTTTTTTTTTGCTTTCTGCCGCAGTGACTCTAGATTATTTTGGGCTTTGCTTGATTTCTGGAACAATAAGCTTTGCTGAACCACAGTTTTAATGAAGTTCATGATATCACCAACCTCTACAGAGTGATTTATTTAACTGACTAATCTCTAATAATAAAATATTTCACCCTGACAGCTGACTTTTTAAGAAGCCTGTGATTAATGTTAGTTTGAGTAATACTGAATTTTCAGGAAAGATTCTAGACTATTGGAAATATTTTTGTGTTTTTTTGAGGGAGTGAATCTCAGTTTTACTCATGAATTTTATGGTAATTTTATCTTACAGTGTGTCTTAGGCTGCTTAACAAAATACCACAGCCTGTCTAGCTTAAACAACAGAGATTTTCTCACAGTTCTAGAGGCTCTGAAGTCCAAGAACACAGTTCCAGCAGGGTTCACTTCCCCGTGAGGGCCATCTTTCCGGTTTACCTGCGAGTTCTTCGTCCTCAGATGGCCTTTCTTCTGAGTGGGTGCAGAGTGTGAGTTTGGTGTCTCTTATTCTAAGGCCATAGGTACCATAGGATCTGGGTCCCACCCTGTGACCTCATGTAACCTTAATTACCTCTATAAAGGCCCTGTCTCCAAATACATCACGTCAGGGATGGGAGCTTCCACATGATTTTGGTGGATAATACACAATTCAGTGTACAATACAATGTTTTCTCAATTTCTCTACCTCTAACAGGAAGACATTCTTATCAGTGTCTTGTCAGTTGTCTGTTCCAGGGTGAGTTTTTCAGGATAAATGTCATTGAACTGTGTATGCATGTGCCTATCTCTGTGTGTTAAGCATACATGGGTTATTTTCTAAGGACATTTCTGTAATGTTACACAACTTGTGGCAATATTTACAGTGATTTTCTTCAGTTTAGACTTTGCACAAATGTTTAAGCAGTCTAATAGTTTTATTTTAGGAATTGGTTTTTGAGTTTCTGTAGCATTTGAGTACTGTTTCTAGGGGATGTTACGATTTTAAGGGAGTCCCTGCCATGCAATATTGGTTCAGTGAATGGGTGAATGAATTTAGGTGAATGTGGGTGGAGAGTGGGGGCATTGTACTGTAATGAAAGTGGAAATATAAAAAATATCATCTTAGCTTGTTTATGGAAGGGTCATTTATCTTGCAAAATTTTCTACCTTTAGCATACTGAGAAATTCATTTTGGTCCAAAGGGACTTGGCAGAAGCATGGGCTTCCCTCAGCATACTGCTTGCCGATGCCTCCTGAGTTTTTTGGTTTGAGGGTGAGAAAGATGAAAGGTTGTAAAAGTTCTGTCTTGTGAATATGCTGAAGATTGAATCATAAAGTACCCAAACACTGTTTATAATTTCACCTTTATTTTTCTAGGCCATTTACCAAGCCACCTGAAATTTGCTTTGTTTTAAATTATTATTATTATTATTTACTGTTAATCTTGTGCTTTATGTCTTTAAATTTAACTTCAGGTATTTTTATATAATTGATAATATTTTATTATGTCACTGTTTTGTGTGCCTTAGCATTTATTTCATGCCATATTTTCTTGCAGATTTATTTATTTGCTCTTTTTAAGTCACATTCCAGTGGAATCCAGGGTCCATAAAAAGGAATTGTCTACCTTTTACTGCATTTTATATTCAGCACTTAGGTACTAGCATATATATAGTAGGTATTCAATAAATATTCTTGCATAAATAAATCCTATAGACACTACTTTGTATGCTTTTCCATTTAGTGTCATGTCAGAAAAATGTTATCACATAATTAAGTCTTCTAAAATACTGCATAGGTCATTGCATAATAATTTATAGATCTAACATAGTTTGCTTTAAATCAGTTCCTTCATTTGGCTGATTTAGTTGCTTCTGTGTTTTATTACATAAATAACACCGAAGGGAACATCATTGTGTACAAATCTTTGTCCACATTTGTGTTCATTCCTTTATTCATATATTACTGTATTACTAGAAGAAGAATTAGTTACATTGATTTAAGTAATTTAAGGCTCTTAACATATAATGACAACAAAAGTATTCCAATTTATACTTTTTAAAGTATAAATTTTCAAAGGGCCTTTTTCTCCTGGAATTTGATTCTTAATGCTGTTTTCTTCTCATTTTGTGTTTACTCCCCTTGGCAATCCCATCAAATGCTCTTCTAGTCCTTCAGTTCCAGCGAGGGCTAATTTATGGCCTCTGCTCTAGGCTGTATTTCTGCATTTGTTAGATATCTGGAGGTTCCCCCTGTACCTCAAGATCACCATCTCCAAAAGTGTAATTATTATTTTTTCCATCAAAACCTGCTCCTTACTGTTCTATTCCCTTTTGAGACAAATGAAGGTAAAATCTTTTCAGCACTCAAGTTGGAATTGTGGGAGTGATCATCAGTTAGTTCCTCCCTTTCCTCTTGATCCTCAGCTAGCTTGTATATGCCCTTTGACTCCTGTGCTCCTGGCTGCTGCCTTGGCCTAAGCTTACTACCATCTCCTTTCTGGACTGTTGTATTACTGCCCTGTTCTAGCTCCTATATCGCTTTCCCCGAGTACATCATTCATACTGCCAAAGTTACCTCCCTAGACTTCTATTCCTTTCCTAATAAAGGAATAGAAGTTCCTTCCAACTCTCCCGGTTACTTGTAGATCCTCCTTATTTGACAGGGGCTTTTTGGGCTCTGCCTGTCCATCCCCAGTCTGTCTTCTGTCATTTCCTGGGGATTTTTCTTCCTCCTCCTCCTCGGGTCTCTTGAGCTCTTGGAGCTCCACATGTATGTCTTCCTCGTTCACTCCTCTGTGGCTGCTCTCTCTCCGGCAGACTCTTTGCCTAGAATACTGTCCCTCACTTGTTCATTTAACATTCATCTTCAGATTCAGCTCTGGGAAGTCTTTCTTTACCTACCATTTCCCAACAACAACTTCCTTTTCTGTATAACCACCAGCAGTGTATAAGTAGCTTGATAACATAGTCTTCAATGTCATTTGTTGCTAATATTTATGTGTAGGTTTGTATAATAGATAGTATGAGTGTTATTTGTCTTTGATCCCATGGCACTTGCCATAAAGACTTGCAGAAAAGATATTTAACAAATGTTAGTTGAACAAAGGAATAGCTCAGGAGGAACACACTTAATGTCTTTTGGTGTTCTTTCTTCCTGTTTCTGTCTGATACTGTTTCCATTCAGTCTGAAGAACTTCAGCATCTTTTTAAATGTGGATCTGCTCAGCTTTGGCTTATCAGAAAATGTCTTTACTTTGTCTTCCTTTTTAAATATTAAACCTTTTATTTTTATATAGTAATAATCTCAGAGAACATGGCATAAAAAAATTCACAGTCCCATGTACCCTTGCCCAGCTTCCCCAAAGGTGACATCTTTTATAGCTTGTAGTATAATACAGAAACCAAGAAATTGGTACTGGTATGTACCAATGACCTTATTCACTGTTCACTATATTTTAAACTGCAGGTGTGTGTATGCAAGTGGGTAAAGTTCTCTGCAGGTTTATCATATGTGTAGATTCTTATAACCACTGCTACCATCAAGATACAGTACTGTTCCATCACCACAAAATCTCCCTTGTGCAATTTCTTTGTACTCTCAGCCATCCTGTTCCTTGTCCCTGGCCCCTGTTCTTCATCTCTATTAGTTGTGTCATTTTCAGAATGTTATATACATGAAATCATACCATGTTTAACCTTCTGCGATGTACTTTTTTCACTAAGCAAAATGTCCTTGAGGTCTGTCCAGGTTCTTTTATGTATCAATTGTTCATTCCTTTGTATTGCTGAGCAGTTTACAGTTGTATGGATATACCGGAGTTGGTTCAACAATCCACACAAACAACATTTGCACTGTTTGTACTATTTTGCTATTATGAGTAAAGCTGCTATGAACATTTGTGTACAGGTTTTGTATGAATATATTTTCTCTGGGATGAATACCCATGAATGTGATTATTGGCAAGTTAATCTTTAGTTTCGTAAGAACCTGCCAAACTATTTTCCAGAGTAGCTCTACTATTTTACATTTTCACCAGCAGTGTATAAGTGATCCATTTTCTTTGCATCCTCACCAGACTTCGGTATTATCACTGTTTATTGTAACTGTTCTAACCTGAATGTAATGATACCTCATTGTGGTTTTAATTTGCATTCCTCTAATGCCTAATAATGTTGACCATCTTTTCATCTGCTTATTTGCCATCTATGTATCCTCTTTGGTGAAATATTTATTTATTTTTTCACTCATTTCATAATTGGATTGTTTCCTTTTTTTAAAGCTAGTTTTCAGAGTTCTTTCTTTAGTTTTTTTTTATTAGACAGTCTTGTGTGACAGTCATTTTCCCCACACCTCAGCATTCTAAACATGTTAGTTCATCATATTCTGACTTTAAATATTTTTGATAAAATTTAGCCTTCTTAAATGTTGCCCTTATTGCAGTTTTCTACAAGTCATATGTCTCGTTTTCCTCTGGTTGCTTTGAGTATTTCCTCTTTGTCTTTGGTTTTTAGCACTTTGGCTATGATGTGCCTAGGTGTGATTTTTCTTTGTATTTATTATCTTTGAATTTAATGAGCTTCTTCGATCTGTGGGTTGATGTCCTTCATTACATTTGGGAAATTATCAGATTATTATTTTCTTAAGATATTTCTTTTATCCAGTTCTCTCCTTGTCTTCTGGGACTCCAGTATATTCAAGCCATTTATTATTTCTCAGCCCTTGGGCAGTTTTCTTGTTTTCCATTTTTCTCTCTCTGCAACTCATAGAACCACCTTCTGCTATGTCCAGTTTTCTGTTAAGCTCATTGAATGAGTTCTTTCTTTCTGAAATTGTAATTTCCATTTCTGGCTTTTCTGTTTACCTATTTAGTTATTTTACTCTGATGAAATCCTTCACCTGCTCGTCTTCCTCACTAAGTCTTTTAGTACATTTATTCATGGTTATGTCTACTGGTTGCAACATCAGGATCATAGATGGATGTACCCCCTGCTGACTTTTTGAAAATGGACCATGTTTGTCTCCTCCTTGTGTCCCATTGTTTCTATTTATTATTATTATCTTTTTTTTT
>NW_012106586.1:3406739-3437718 GCF_000951045.1 Mandrillus leucophaeus
GCTGCCGTGCCTGGCCTACCCTGCTCTTGTTTTCTTTTCTTTTTTTTGAGACGGAGTCTTGCTCTGTCATCCAGGCTGGAGCGCAGTGGCTGATCTTGACTCACAGCAACGTCTGACTCTCGGGTTCAAGCAATTCTCCTGCCTCAGCCTCTGGTGAAGCTGGGATTATAGGCGTCCGCCACTACCCCCAGCTAATTTATTGTATTTTTAATAGAGACAGTAAAAGCTGATTTCTGTCCCCTTACTTGCCTTCCTCCTGGTGTCAGGCTGCTACGCTGCATCTAGGGACTTCACAAGTGCCTGACATAGGGGCTTTCTCAGCTCTCCTGCCCTAGCGCCTTGTGCACCACCCATGTATATTTGATTAAGGCCTACAGGAAAGAGTTGGCAAGTGGATGCAGATTTGCTGTGTTTTGGGGCTCCTGGAGATTCTGATCTTCATTTCAGCTCACATGGAGACATTAAAAGTTTGTTAACAGTTCAGCTGGTATCTTCTTACCCCTATCTGTTGGCAGATTCTTTGTCTTTCCACCACTTTGCCACAGATGGAAACAGCTGTGGATTACTACTTTGCCTGCAAAGGCCTTCTTAATATCTGGTATTTACTTCCTGTAGGTTTCTTTGTGTTCTCTCCACACTTTGTAAATCCTGGGGCAAATTGTCCCTGTGTAATGTTATAGAATGGAGGTTACAGTCATCCCATGGGATTTGATTCATTGAGACAGTGGATAAAATATTTCCAACAGGCATCATTTCTAAGTGGACTGGGGAATTCAAACCTTGGCTTTGCCACTTAGAGCTTTGCAGTAGTGTTAAATTACTCTCTGAAAGTATTCCTTTGTTAATTGGAGGTTGTAACACCCACCTCTATCATCCTCTTTGGGCTCCGAAGATTAAATGATGCAGAAGTACACAGTAAACTTTCCAGGGCTTGAATGGTTTGTCTGGGATTACTGTAGGAAAGATTTTGAGATTTACCTTTAATGGTAGAGTGGGCAGTAAGGTGAGTGGGATGGATACATGATGACTTTACATTTCCTGAGTTGTCTTTACAGCAAGATTATATTTCATCTCAAATAAAAGAAGGGAAGGCTAGTGGTTAAAAGCATTGTCTCTGAAAACAGGTTTTCTAGGTTTGACTCTCAACTCTATTATGTACTGTGTGACCTGGGGCAAGCCACTTCGCTTCTCTGTTTCTTAGTTCCCTTGTTTGTAAAATGGGGATATTAATAGTTCCTACTTGCTAGGGTTGCTGTGAGGACCAAGTGAGAGGCTAAGAACATAAAGCAGAGTTCTGGCTCAGCATGGCAGGCTCAGTAGCAGTGAAGTACGTTGCTTCTCATTTTTTCCTTTCTAGATGCTCTCACGTCAGGGCAGAGACAATCCTGGTTAGCTTTTCATCCCAGCAGAGAATTCAGATACAAATCCTGAGTAAAAAGGTGTATTTAGTAAGATGTTTCACAATGCTCCTGGGAGCTGGGGTGTCTGTCCGTTCTGCTGTTGGTTGGTTAGTACTGGAGGCCAGATGTTTTAGCTCCTCTTTCATGACTTAATCTCCTTGTGCTGGATTCATCTCCAAAAGACGAACGGGAGCATCCGCTCTGCATTACTTTATTGCCTCCGAAAAGAAACACTGTCGCAGCACTGTAGAATGTTAATGTCTGTTCCCTACACATCCTCTCTCCACCTCTCCACTTCTGTCTTTCCTCCTCTCCTTAGTAGTTGTGGGAATGTGGTATATAGTGGGGGTGATTGCTTTCTTTGTGGCAGAGTAGAGATGATTAGCAGTTTGGTTCTCTTAGGTTGAAAATGCTTAGTTTTATAGGTTATATAGTAGATAGAGCCATGCTGTGTTGAAATCTCATGGTTTTGTGGGTTTATATAATGTATTTTCAACACTTTTAGGTGCAATAATATTCACTTGCTTTCAGATGTATTTTAAAAATTACTGATTACTTTTGTATTAAGATTTGAGGTCATTAATTTTAAGCAGATTGATAAAAATGGTACTTAATCTCTCTGTATTTGGTATGTGAATTACGTAGCATTTATTTTAGGAGATTTCCATGGAATTCCATTTATCTCAGCGGTTTTGAGGGGAGAAGATAATACTGTAGATGTAATTTGCTGAAGTACTTTAATTTTAATTCTGTTGACTGTTGCTGTGTATAGGTTTATTACCACTTTAATTTCTTCAGTTTACTTTGTATGTGGAGTTGTATAGTCACTGAATCATTATTCCTGTGCTCAAAGGTTCTACAAAGATGAGGCCTTCCTTACATCTCTTCTAGACTTTGAAGGAAGCGTCCTGTCACTGGAATATGGATGATAGTGGATGATGGAGAGAATAGGGGCAGAATCTGGATCTTGGTACCCTCCTACTTTCAGGGTTGACAGATTCAGCTGGCATTTTATGCAGAATTCAAGTTATTAACAGAAAACTCTACAAAATCTGATGAAGCTGTAGTTAAATAAACATGAGGATTTCAAATATCAGAATATCTACTGTTTGGAATATCTACATTTCTGTACCCTTTCAGTGAGTACATTGGCCATTATTATCTTTGTTTGTAGAAAACAGAGATGCTGGTTCAGGGATATTTGATACATTGGCCACTGGCCTCAAACATGAATTTTGTCATTTGGAGACAGATCAGTGCTGCCACCATAACCTCAAAGAGTGAGGATGTGGCCTGTCATCTGCATACACAAATGCAAAGATATCCATACTTCCTTTTTGCCAAGAGTGGGCTGAGTAAAGCTGCCAGATTGTGATGGTTGTGCTTGTCGGCCCACAGGGAGCATGTTTTGCTTTTAGTTGTCTAGAAATAATAACTACCATTTATTAAATGCCTCTGCTACCTTGCTATGTTCTTTGCCCATAAGACTTCATCCTCCCCGTCACATTTTAAGGGGAGGTATGATTGGCTTTATTTTTATAAAAGGGGAGCTTGAGACTCAAACAGTAATAACTCTTCCAAGGTCCAGAGCTTTTCGATGGTAGTTCCAGGGTGGAACTCAGATCTCTGACCCCGTACCTCTGATCTTTCCCCTTTACCATGCAGCCTCTGGGCTTCAGAAAATGTTTCCTACAGGATTATATTGGATGCCACTGATTAAATGATTACTGCTACTTAATTAATTGGAGATAGAATTTGATGCTAGAAATGTTTTTGGCAATAATGAGTTACTTAGGTGACTGAATTTTTACATTTATTTCTAGGAAGTCATTTTTTTCCTTGTTTTTGTTTGTTTGTGTCTTCTCTCATAAATTGTAGTATTCTTGTGGCATGAAGGTGGGCCATTTAGTTCCCTGATTACTGTAGATATAGTGTGAGTTAGGTTTTGACTAGAGGCTCAGGGGCTTTGAATGTAGACATGTTGTAAAATGTTGTTGCTGTGTTTGTCAGTCTTGTTTGAACACATAGGATCCCCTGTGGGTACAGGTTTATGAATCTCTTTGTTATAGGGGCCCCTATTATACTGTATCCTCAGAGAGAGAAAAAGAAAAACTGAAGTTATTTGCTGAATTGCACATGAAATCTTTATGTCAGGTTTAGTATTATAGAGGTAATTTTGAAATATAGTTTGATTTTGGAGTATTTAAAAATTGTCATGATAATAATGAAAAAAAATACCTCTGCAACGCAGTATTTACATCTTGCTATTTCTATTTGATAATATACAGATTTGCTGTGTATTTTATGCACTTATGGAATGATTTTCATTATTTTCTTTGTCCAAATGTAAGACTCAACACATTCAATGAAACTAAGTGGGAATTCTGATTTGGTTATGATCTAACCCATTGGTATCCAACAGATTGCTGATTGTGTGGTATTTTAGCCCAGGTTATTTGTCACCTGATTTTTAAGTCTTGAGCTTGAAGAGGAAGGAGATAAGGGCCCATGGGGAGGTAAGAGTAATTGCTGTTGGTACCTCTGTTAGATTTGTCTTTCTCCTGAAACAGCTGTGGAAGTGCAGAGCTCCAGGAATAAGCTGAAGGTAAAAAAGACAGCACTATCCTTCTGGCCAGCTGTAGAAGGCTCAGCAGCGTCTTGTGCTGGGGCCTGGGTGGTACCTTTTGTAGGGGTTGGACTGTGGTTAATATGAGGACAGATTAGAAACTCTGGATTCAGAGAGCAAGGTGAGGCTGGGAGGTAAAGGTGTTCCAGCACCTGAACAGGAACCAGGTGAATCTTCAGGAATCAAGGTAGGTGAAATCAAGGAAGTAAAAACACAAATAACTAGTTGGTCAGTTGAGCAGGTGCTCAGGAGGCAATACGAAGTCAAAGACCAGGGATGGAATATAGGCATAGGAGAAAGGCAGAGACTCAAACCAGTAAAGGATGTAAGGCAACTTTAAGCACAGCTAAGAAAACCTCTTTTGGGCTGTGCGTGGTGGTTCACACCTATAATCTTGGCATTTGGGAGGCTGAGGCAGGAGGATCACTTGAGGCCAGAGTTTGAAACCAGCCTGGGCAGCACAGTGAGACCCTGTGTCTCTCTACTAAAAATGTTTGTAAAACACATTAAAAAGGGGAAACCTCTTTTATACTTATTTATGATGGCCTATGAACAGCTTTAAGGATTTTCTGGTTGGAGACAGGATGGTGGGGCCAAAGCTAAGGGTAATGCCCTGGTTTGGTTGCTGAAGTTAGGGAAAGAAAGACAGTTGTTTACTAGATGATTCTTAGGTGGCATCATAAACAGTAGTTTAATGTATATGTAAATACGAGGGCTTCTGATTGAGTTGAGAAAACAGAACCTAGGCCTCTGAAGGTAAATCCCAGTGGAAAGTAGCATGTGTTGGGTTTCACATTGGTTATACTCCTAGTGAGTTCTGTTGGAGTTAGGAGGGTGGGGTGAACTAGCTGGGTTGGGGTAGTCCTGAAACCATAGTGAAGAAGATAGAGTCAGTCATAGAAGGAGTGGAGTTCGGAATAAATATTGAAACTTAGGTGAGATCGATGTAGATGAGTGTGTCTTTCACCTGTATTTACTGTGTGATTTTTTTTGGATGAGTCATTCTGTAAGACTGTTTCCTAATTTGCAAGATAGTTAAACTAATTCCTAACTTGCAGGTGTCAAGGTTGTAGGAGATTACATGAGATGATTTATGTGAAGGCCCTTTGTAAATGGCACTGTGGATTCAGATGTAAGTTGTTATTAATAAATTGCCAGTTGCAGTGGGGAGCCTGTTGGATAAGAGCTTTGTTTTAATTCATTCATCGTATGTAAATGAGGTGGTACTCTTTGCAATCAGAGCTATTTAATGAAGGTCATGATTAGAGGGAAAGAGTCAGGAGGCTGTTGTTAAGTAAGGTTGGTATATGCCTGAGATTTCACTTACAACCTTATAAATACATAATTAGTATTGAAAATTACTGTTGAATGTGCATCCGAAGTGCTTTGCATTTTTTTGGTTGATAAAAAGAAATGTATTTGAAGAGTAAGTTACTGAGCTATAAAAAAAAAGGAGTCTATTTAGTAGCAAAATTACAGGATGCTTCTCATTCTACGTTCTGAAACAGGCTATTTTTAGCATCTCTTTGAATCAGGGATGAATTCTAGTTATAGGGTTCAGTAATTAAAGCTGAGAAATATACAAAGTAGTTTGGGCAAGAAAATCTTTTTACTTGGGTTGGATTTGTTTCAAGGTTTAAACTGTCATCTCAAGGGCCTCCCTGGAAGCCACTGTTTTTGTCATCTTTATGGGGTGAAGAGCAATAGAAAGTGCCAAAACATCAGCCAAGGACACAGTGTCCCACTTTTTTAAGAACAGGGGAGTTTTAAAAATTCTGGAATCCTGTTATTTCCTAACTGGTGACCTTGTTGCATCTGTGTTCTCTGCGCAGTCCTGGACAGAGGCGCAGGGTCCCCTGGCCTCTCCCTGTCTTTCCTGTCATCAGGCCCTTCCTTCTGGTCAGTGCTTCCACCCTCAGGACCTCTGCTCCTCTGTCCAGCTATCCTGCGGACCCCTGGCTTTCCTCCAGTCCTCAGACTGCCTCTAAGTATCGCTAAAGAACACTGCTTAATGATGCCCTTGGTACCAGTCCACATTTGTATTTAATGATGGTGGATTATTCAGAATGTTGCTGAACTAGCTTCTTGGTTCTAGTCAACAATCTTTCCTCAAACTGGAAGCCTTATTTTATCATGAGAAAGTTATTATTTTATCTTTTTATGCCCATCACAAAGAAGCTCATTAACTGTTTGGTGGAATTGAAACAACTGTTGATTCAAATTCTCATGCTTTATGCTTTTGTGGCACTTAAACATGGTGATCACAGAGCCAACTCAGGGTCACTAAATACGGGGCAAGTCCAGTTTTTCTAGTTGAAGTAGGTTGGGAAGATACATTGTTTTTCTTTTAAATCTCTGCATTTGGGGAAAAAAATCACTTCTTTGACAAATGTTTTTGAGTGTTGTCTATGTGCCAAGTATTGTGCCAAGTGCTGGAATTAAAAAGAAAAAGATTTGTCACAGTGAAGAATGGAGTTAGGGATCAAAGTATTAGGATCCACAGGTGGCTGCCCGGGGCCAGACCTGTCTACTGTGTACCTTAAAAACGAAGCTTAACTATCACATGTAGGCAGAAACATCATAGGATTAGATAATCGAGTTTTCCTTTGAAAACCAATTATATTTACTATGGATTTCTAACCATTTTCAACTTCTTAAATTTTTTGATTTCTAGTAGTTCTGCACTTTTTGTTGTGGTAATGAGTAACTAGGCAAATTTAAGAGTAGGACTGAATTTGAACGTAAATCATTCTGGTTTTAGGTTTTTGTTTGCTCATTTGTTCATTATTTGTTTTGTTCTGAATCCACATTGATTGAGAGGTTGCCATGAACTCCTTCCTGTGTGAAACCCTGGGATTGGTACTGAGACGCAGTGGACATGCTCCCGGCACTGGTGGCTTGTCCAGACTGCTAGGGCGGCACCTGCAGTAACAGTGATTGGTGCTCTTTATTGCTTGTTAAATGAGGCAGACAGCTCTTCCCATGGGTTAGCTCATTTAATTCTCACAGTCTGATTTGTGTAGTTAGGGAAACGTAGGTTTAAATAAACTGCTCAGAGTTTTCTGTAGCCTCACAGGAGACGGACAGGTGGATACATACACGCTTTATCTCAGGAGCAAGTTCTGCATCTGGAGCTGTTTGACTAGGTCTCTTTTTTCCTTTCTCTCTCTCTCTCTTTCTCTCTCTCTCTCTGTGTGTGTGTGTGTGTGTGTGTGTGTGTGCGCGCGCGCGTGCGTGTGTGTATGGCGGGGACAGGATCTCACTCTGTTACCCAGGCTGAAATGCAGTGGTGTGATTGTAGCTCACTGCAGGCTTGACCTCCCAAGCTCAAGTGATCCTCCCACCTCAGCCTCCTGAGCAGCTGGGACTACAGGTGTGCATCACGATGCCCAGCTAATTTTTTTTTTTTTTAGAGACTGGCTTTGCCCTGTTGCCCAGGCTGGTGCCAAACTCCTGGGCTCAAGCAATCCTCCTCCCTCACCTTCCCAAAAGGCTAGGATTACAGGTGTGAGCTACTGCCCTGGCCCTTTGACTACCTCTCATAGCACAATATTTAGATGGTGTTAAGAGTTTATCTTCACGTTGACTTTGTATACTCTTTGCATCTCAAAGGACAGAAATCAGTCTCTTGGTGTCACTGTTCCTCTCTTGTTTACTGCAGCTGGAACCAGTCTTCTGTCATAGCACTTTGCATGCTCAGTAGTCCCCCCATATCCGAGGTTTCACTTACCACAGTTTCAGTTACTGGCAGTCACCTGTGGTCTGAAAATATTAGGCTATTTTGTGCATACACATGAGAGAGAGACCACATTCATGTGACTTTTATTACAGGATATTGGTATAATTGTTCTATTTTGAGTATTGTTAGTCTTACTGTGCCTAATTTATAAATTAAATGTGCCTAATTTATAGAATAAGTTATCATAGGTATGTATGTATAGGAGAAAACTTAGTATACAGGGTTTGGTACTATCCACAGTTTCAGGCATCTGCTGAGTGTCTTGGGCTGTATACCTTTCAGATGGTAGGGAGGGTTCCTATGTCTCTCTTTTCACTTAACACTTTATAGCTTGTGGTGTGGTATTTTTTGGTATAACACATAGCTTTATGTTTGTGTGATTCATAGTTATATTTCTAATGCATAATAGTGGGCTAGTGTCAAAAGGCAAATTAAAAATCTAATTAAAAATCAAGATCTAATTGGCTTTTATTTGTGATTCTAGCATTGAATTGTACCTCATTCTATAAAACAGGATGGGTGTTCCAGTGAGCTGAGGAGAGGAGCGTGGCTTTATAGGCAGAAAAAGACTGAAGAAAGCAGAAATAAAGAATGAACAGCAGATTCGTTATTTCAGAATTACTTTCCTTATAGGGTTAAAATGGAGGAAACTTTCTTATTATCTCAGCTCAGATAAACTGGGCCACTTCTGATTGGTTGCCTTGAATCTCTTATTTTTTTGTTTTTAATAGAAAACTGGCTTGTTTCGGAGCAGTTTTTTTTTTGGTTTGTTTGTTTTGTTTTTTGGAAACAGGATCTTGCTCTGTCGCCCAGACTGGAGTGCGTGGAGTGATCTCAGCTTACTCACTGCAGTGTCAGCCTCCTGGGCTCAGGTGATCCTCCTGCTTCAGCCTCCTGAGTAGGTGGGGCCACAGGAGTGTGCCACCATGCCTAGCTAATTTTTAAATTATTTGTAGAGATGAGGTCTCCATGTGTTGCCCAAGCTGGTCTCAAACTCCTAGGCTTAAGAGATAATCCTACCTAGGCCTCCCAAAATGCTGGAATTACAGGCATGAGCCACCGTACCCAGCTGAGTTCAGTCTAAGTGACAGTTACCACAAGTGACTCCATTCTGGTTTGGTCTGGTCTACTAGGGCCTAGTACAGGGGCTCAGTCCCAAGTAATGTCCCCTGTCTCTTGTCCCCCATAAACTGTGTTAAACAGTAGTAAATGCTTGAATGAACTGATGTGCGGTTGATGTGGCCCAGATCGTTGTCAGGCTATCAGATTCTCTGGCCAGGGACTATTAGCCCAGAGGTGTGGGCCACTCATGGATCTTTACAATGTCATATCAGGAATTGGTTCCTTTTTCTTTGTGTTTTACTAGGCGGTTATTGTTCATTAAATGGAAGGGAAATAAACTATTATCTTATGATTCTTGTATTTACGTCTGTGATAAGTAATTTTTGAGTGAATAAAGTACTCAAAACTGGGAGAATTTCTCTTCATTTGCTCTCTTTTAGTATAATTAATATAGTTTTATTGAAATTAAAATGTACCTAGCCAAGAATGTGATACACGTAGGTGTTCAGTGAATGTCAGCTAATGTTGTTTTTGTTTTAACTTACAGCAGTATCTTTTCTGCTACTTGTTTTGTATTTATTTGTGTTTGTTTACTCTTCCCCACCAGATCAACTTTTTGGGGGCAAAGACCTTACTACTTGACCTTGTTTTTGCCTCACTTTCTGTAACAGGTCAGTTATGTGTTGAATTGTATGGTGGGGCCAGCTAAAATATGTTCATGCTGGCTCTGACTTCAAAAGGTGTGGAACTGTTGTAGCAGTGGGGTATCGAAGCTCAGATAGTCAACCAGAGAGCAAGAAAGAGGAGAAACACAAAGATTGCTGTCTTGTTATGCTAGACGTAGGCTTTTTGCTAAAAAATTCGTACTTGACTTTCTTATGAGATATATTTCTGTGAAGCTAGAAGTGGTTACATTTCTATAGTGCTTGTCATAAATAGAATGTTATATGTGAATAGTTAAAAACATTGGTGATGTGATCTTGTCGATAGAGGTGAAAAGAACAGAATTTCAGCCTGGTTTAGGAGGTAAGGCTGGAAAAAGAAGTGGTGAAATAGAGCTATATCTCGAGCTAGCTTCTCATTTCTGGAAAACTAGAATTTGGAGGCGTATAAGAGATGTCAGGGACTAAAATAGTAAATCCAAATACAATCAGATTAGGATAATATTGGTAGATTAACAGTGGGTCATTTAGATACAACCTGTTCTCAGGTTAAGTGTTTTCAAGTAGCAGAATTCTTTATTTCATATTGATTTTGGATGTCATGGATAAGTAAGATTAAAGGGCGTATTACTAGGGAAAATTTTATTATCATTGACCTTGTAAAATGCCCTGTAGTACAAAAGTAGGTATTTCATTAGATAAACTCTGTCATTTCTCTCATCAGACTACAGAGAAATGTAACCTGAATGTGAAGTGAGCTGCTGACGAGGTGAATGGTCTAAATGTATTTGAAATTACCTGCGCTCGTGTTGGCTGTCATAATGCTGTGTGGTCCCCTCCTGCCCTTTCCCTCTTCTTTTTGAAAAAGACACTTTTTTTTACTAGGCAGTTATTTTTCCTGGCTTGACTTTGGTCTGTGATTATTCTCTAAATTGTGACTTCCAGTGGTTTCATGATGTCATTTTTCTTTTCTTTTTTCCCTGAATGGTATAAAGAATTTTTATTTAGTAGTAGTGTTTTAATACTTAAGCCTAGAGACAGCAGGATTATATTTTGTTGCTACCATATTGAGGTCATTATTTGGAACCTGAGTGAACAAGGATAAGTACATCTGTGATGGGATTTTAGCGGCGAGAGGTCCTTAAAGATTACCCAGTTTGTTCCTCTAGTCAGTGATTTGCTTATTTATTCAAATATTTGAGTGTCTATATGCTTTTCTTTGCAGTATTTCTTTTCCCAGATGTTGGTAGTAACACCTTCAGTACAACTATCTCAAGCCAAAAATCTTAGAAGAGTACTGTCCAGCATAGTAGCCACTAGCCACATGTTACTATTTAAATGAACATTCGTTAAAATGAAGTAAAATATTGAGTTCCTTACTCACATTGGCACATTTCAACCTGGATCCAGCACTCCATGTGGCTGGAGGCTGCCCTGTGGGACACGGTCACTGTATAGAACATTTCCATCGCTGCAGAACATTCATTTGGACAGCGCTACCTCAGAGTACTCCTTGACTCCAGGGGAGTCAGCATCCCCATCCACTTAAATCTCCCGAGACCTGTGTCTGTCAGATGTGTTCCATTTAAAGAATCCTCCCTTGTCTTAGTTTAGGTCTTCATCACCTGTCTTCTGAACTACAGCTTAAATTCGGTGACCAGCCTTGTGAAGCTGTCCCTGCCGCTGCCCCTCCAGCTGTAGCCACCTTCTCCCTTGTGCTCTCTGCATCCCCCACATACACCTGTCAGTGGGCTGGCCCCACAGACTTTTCTTCTGGTGGACTGAGAGGTTCTTGGGAGTCCAGGATTGGGCTTTGTTTTTTCCAGGGGGAGGGGCAGGCATAGTGACTGACACATAACTACATATATATGTGTTTATTGAGCAGGTAAGGGCATGGATGGATGGAGGCCATAGTAGGTTGCAGTTTGAAGGCAGGAGACCTTTGGATACCTGGAAACTAGACGACAGGAGGGCATTTGTGTCAGGGGGAGCGTAACGGATGCAGGGCCAGAGGTAGGAAGTTACAGGGCAATTCTGCTTCTGGACAGTAGCCACAGGAGAGCACTGTCAGCACCATTCAGAGTGTAGCCATGGACGGAAACAGAATTGGAGCGATGGTGTTGTACAGAAGCATGCTTCCCTGTTCTGGCCAGTATTGTACCTCTTCGTAGAAGTGCTGTGTTTCCAGTTAGCAGCCTTACTCTGTGACTTCAAAGGAGTTACTGATATACTCTCCACTGTCAAATGAGGCTACGTATTAACAAAGTCTAGTGAATTCTTCAAGACTTTTATGGTTCCTGACTTATGTTAGAAATGTTAGCAGCTCAGCAGCAAGGAAAAATGCATGTGTCTGTGTCCAGAAGGAGACAATCCAATGTAGATATTACTTACTTACTCCTTCCTTCCTTCCTTCCTTCCTCCTTCCTTCCTTCCTTCCTTCCTTCCTTCCTTCCTTCCTTTATTTATTTGGTAGAGACAGGGTTTCGCCATGTTGCCCAGGCTGGTCTCAAACTCCTGGGCTCGTGATCCACCCACTTCAGCCTTCCAAAGTGCTGGGATTACAGGTGTGAGCCACACCATGCCTGGCAAGAACAGTTACTTTCTAGTCAGACTCATCCTGACTCCTTTTTTTCCTACCTGTGTGATCCTCAACAACTCACTTTTTGATCCTATTTTCTTCATTTTTAAATGGAGATATTGCCTGTGAGGACTAAGTTAAATGTATATGAGGTGTTAGCTCTATGCTTGGACTTGAGTAAAGCATTTACCAAATAATAGCTAATAACAAAAATGATAAGTCCATAGCCTTTCACACAAATGGGAAAATTCATAATTGTGTTTCAAAAAGGAAGAGTTAACATGTGATTCTTAAACAGAAGTGGTCATCCGGGAAATACATATGATGTTGGACATCTTCCTTGTCCTTAGGCACAGTTAGCTGGATATAACCATCTCTTAAGTGAAATATATAGTGCTTGTTACCCTCAAAATCAAGTCGAATCAGCTGATCTAGGTAGAGGTTTAAAATTAGGCCTGGATAATCTTAAACCCAGGGATAATTTTCTGTATTTGGAAATAAGGTGATCACTTACGCAAAGTACTTAAGAAAAAGCTCACTTTTCTTTTTTACTCAGCATCAAGAGCATGCTGTACAGCTGCTCTGAAGGAACAGAAGAAAATCGTGTGCTACTTGAGTTTTAAATAAGTAAACTAGGATGTATAAAATGGAGTATCGTTGAATGATCATTCTGGTTTTGTTTTGTTTTGTTTTTTGTACTGTTAAAAGGATGGTTGCGGTCTTAACTATGTGAGTTCTTAGAATCTACGGGCCTACATAGAATTGATGCAGGTCCAGATAATTCCTGTTAGTAGACTCAAAGTTGCTTTTCTTCCATAATGAAATGGCACAGTTTCTGCTTTCTCATGCCTGGACCTCCTTTCCCAAGCTTGACGCCTCCCGCCCTTGTTTGACTTTCCTGAAGCTGCACCCCACCCCACTTCTGGGCCGCTGTTCTCTTGCTTTCTTGCATCTACCTTATTGTATTAAAATTATCTGCATTTATTTGTTACCCTCACAAGACTGAGTGCCTTCACAAACAGGCATTTTCTTACTCATTTTTATGTGTTCAGTGTTGAAAGAGGGGCTGACTTCTACAGGATGCTTGGTACACTCCTGTTGAGTGAACGGATGCCTGTTCACTAAAATTGTCTTGTATGTGTTCTTCCCAAGTAGAACATAATTCTGAGTGGGAAACTATATCATGCTTCTGGTTACCTCATAGCTCTAGCACATTGGTATACAACATTGATCAGTTTGCTTTGTAGCCTTGCTGTTAATGTCCAGTGTCCTGGAAACACTTTCTAAGGTCTATTTGGCAGTTATTAAATCTGTTACTATTTTATCCTTGTACCTACTATTAGAATATTTATAAAATGATCACCAAGACTTTTATTAAATTTGAATATTGTTGGGGGAAATTGATGCAAATGCTCTTATTAGGTACAGTTCTTATGTGAATGATTACTATTATTTGATTCAGTCCGTAGGCAGTAACAAAACCTAAAATATATGTGGTGTTGAGTAAATGAATTGAGTAGTTTAGTTGAATATACTTAAACTTGACTTTTTGTTTTTCTGCCCTTTGGCTATTATTTACTGTGAGTCCTTGAAGTTAATTTCAGAGGTTTTTCCAGAATAGGGGGTTGGAATTATACAGGATTTCACACACCTTATTAGCTTCTTACTTAAAATAATTAAAAAAGAACTGGTTCAGGGATTAGAGCTCCCTTGAAATTGTTGAAATGTGAAATTTGAATTTAAGACTTTCTTGAAGACTTGAATGCATTTTGCCTACTGGTAATTAATTCTTTTTTTCTTTTCTTTATAGTTTTAGTTTTGATTGCTGTTACTCTTACTGATAACTGAGCCAAAGTGGTGATGCTACTTGAGGGGAATTTCTGCAACCCATCGTCAACGATTATATGGTAAGAGTGTGTGCCTTTTACCCTTAAAGCCATTTAATTCCTGTAACATAGTGTAGAAATTTAATTAGAAATAGAAATAGCATAAAATATTTTAATATTTTTGAGTATCAAATATTTAATATTAATATGCTTTAATATATAAATATTAACCACAGGTAACATTTTAGAGTTTTAGATCCTAATCAATAGTTTAGGACATTGAAAGAGAAAAAAACTTGATATATTCATTTCCATAATAATTTTCTTGTGTGAAAAACATGGTTATGTAGTTTATGACTTATTAAGCTGAGATCTCAATTTTCCTCCATTTTTGCTCATTTACTTTTTCTTTCCTGGAATTTAACCAGTTCTTTGTTATCCAAATCTTGCTAATAATGAATGGGTATGAGAAGTCAAGATTTAGAAAGTTAAACCTAGTCAGATGGCCGGTGGCTCATGCCTGTAATTCCAGCATTTTGGGAGGCTGAGGCGGGTGGATCATGAGGTCAGGAGATCGTGAAAATCCCGGCTAACACAGTGAAACCCCGTCTCCACTAAAAATACAAAAAAATTAGCCGGGCGTGGTGGCACGTGCCTGTAGTCCCAGCTACTGGGGAGGCTGAGGCAGGAGAATGGTGTGAACCCAGAAGGCGGAGCTTGCAGTGAGCTGAGATCGTGCCACTGCACTCCAGCCTGGGCGACTGAGCAAGACTCCGTCTCAAGAAAACCCAAAAACCCAAAGCAAACCTAGTCAGTTTTACTATAATTTATTCTGAACTGAGGTGGTGGTGATCGTGATAGTGGCTAAAATGAGGTTTTTGAATTATTTATGGATTTCAGTGAGCTGTCTTGCTCTAATTTTAAGGGGTAATTGAGGAGTAATGAGACATAGCAGACTACTAGGGCAAGTTATTTCTTTGAGCTTCACTTTCCTCATGTGCAGAATACTATCATCTATCTTGCCTGATCTATGGAATTATAAAAATCAAATGAGAGGATGTATATGGAATTTTCCTTTTCTTTTTTCTTTTGAAAGGATAGGGAGAGAATAACACGTCTTTTGGCTTTAAGATGGTATTGAGAGGTGGAAGAAGGGCTGTTATACCAGAATTAGAAGCTGGAAGATTGATCTCTAATCCTAGCTTGCCTTGACCTTGGGCATATCATTACGTATTAATTTACCATAGAAAAATTGAACTTGATTTCCATACTTTCACTTTATGGGTAATTTATCAGGAATATATCTGTGTTCTCTGACCACGTTTAATTAAGCTAGAAATCAGTATCAGATACCCAAAAAATTCCAAAATATTTTGAAATTAATGATCACATCCTGAAAACCCATGGTTAAAGAGGAGCTTACAAGGCAAAATACTTTGAATGGAATGAAAATGAAAGCATAATGTATCAGAATGTATGTGATGCACCTAAAGCACTACTTTAAGGGGAAATTTATAGTGTTAAATGCTTCCATTAGAAAACAAAAGTTAAATAGCTTTTGGGCTTTTCCTGTGTGTCATGATGGGTTACAGGCTGATTGTAGTTCTGATAAATGGCTTCTTTTGCTTCCTATCCAATTAATGTGAAGAGGGGAGATAGTTAAATTTTCTTGTCAGGCAAGCATTTATTTTAGTATTTGTGTTCCGCTGCATAGTTTTTTGGGGGCTTCCAGGTGTGTCATCTCACCACAGCCTTTTGGGATAACCAGGAAGATATTACTGCTTTCATGTTTAAAATAAGGACTGGAGGCTTACGGAGGCCTCAGCTCTTGAAGAACGTGGGGCTTCTGCTTGCCACGCCATCTGCTTGTTTGGCTGCCGCGCTGCATTTCCAGGCCTTTTGAAGAAGCGCTCTCTGTGTTCAGACTGTTGAAGGTGGCACACTCGGATTAGCTTGGTGAAGCAGATTCTCTTCGATGAGGCAATTCTCTAGGAGGAGTACTTTTCTTAGTTTGTATTATGCCCATCAGAGGTGGCCTGTTATTAAGTACTGTTTTGGAGCTATGCCCATCTGGTTGCTAAATGTGTCTTTCCTCTCTCATTTCTTTTATCTTGATATTTAGTCCTGTGTGGTGGCTAACAGTCGACTTACTTTTACTTGACCTTCATGTTAGAATGCACATATTAAATAAACATTCGGTGATCTCCTACTTTTTCATACTCAGATGATCTGTCTCCACAGATTCGGTTTTGTTTTTTTGTTTGTTCGTTTTTTGAGACAGAGTCTCCCTGTGTTGCCAGGCTGATGTGCAGTGCCATGATCTCGGCTCATGGCAACCTCTGACTCCCTGGTTCAAGCGATTCTCCTGCCTCGGCCTCCCAAGTAGCTGAGATTACGGGTACGTGCCACCATGCCCAGCTAATTTTTGTATTTTTAATAGAGACAGGGTTTCACCATGTTAGCCAGGATGATCTCGATCTCCTGACCTCGTGATTCACCTGCCTCTGCCTCCCAAAGTGCTGGAATTACAGGTGTGAGCCACCTTGCCTGGCCCACAGATTAATTTTGAAACTGCTTTATTGAGGAATGGTTGACATACAGTAAACTATGCTTATTTAAAATGTGTAATTTGAAATATGTCTACACCCGTGAAACCATCAATGTAGTTGAACTGGTGATCGTTGTTTCCTCGTGGCCCTTGGTCATCTTTCCCTTTTGTTTCTCTCCTACCCTTGCATAACCGCTGGTCTGCTTTCTGTCCCTATAGATTAGTTTATGTTTCCTAGAATGTTATGTAAATGGAATAATACAGTATGTAGTCTTTGTCTGGCTTTCATTCAGCATAAATAGAGATTCATCTCTGTTGTTGTTGCATGTATCAGTAGTTCATTCCATGTTATCATTGAATTGTACCTCACTATAGGGATGCAATGCAGTTTGTTTATCCATTCACCTGCTAATGGACACTTGGGTTGTTTCTGGTTTTTGGCTGTTACAAATAAAGCTGCATGAACATTTGTATACAAGTCTTTATATGGGCTTATGCTTTTATTTCTTTTGGGTAAATACCTAGGAGTAGAATGACTGGATCATGTGATAAGTGTATGTTTAACTTTTTAAGAAACTTGCAAACCATTTTCCAAAGATGATTTTATTTCTCTTGAGCAGTGGCTGATAGTTCCAGTTTATCCATGTTCTCATCAGCACTCTGTATGGCAGTCTTTTAAGTTTAGCCATTCTCATCAGTGTGCAGTCACATCTCCTGCGGTTTTAATTTGCCTCTCCTTAATGACTAATGCTGTTGAGCATTTTTCATGTGCTTGCTTGCCATCTGCATAACTTCTTTAGTGAAGTGTCTGTTCAAATCTTGTGCCCATTTTAAGAAATTGGATACTTTATTATGGAGTTTCAAGAGTTCCTTATATATTCTGTATCAGATCTTTATCAGATATATGATTTGTACTTTTATTCATTTTAATAGCATTTTTTTCCTTTTTACCCCAGAATGAAATTTTTGGGAGCCATATGGGATTATTTTTTGTTTGTATTTTTTGCACTTTCCCCAACCCCCACAAAAGTAGTTACTCTTTGTCATCCTCTTCCTTTTCTTCCGTGTTCTGGCTGGGCACTCAGTTTGTATTCTCTGTTTTCGGGGCTGTACATGAGTCAATACCTGTGAGGTGGTTTCCCCTCCCTTCAGCACAGAAGACCCCTAATTAGTGAATATGTTTGCATGGCTGGGATGGTCAGCTCTTTATTTCTGGAGGCTGGAGATCTGCCATTCCAGTTGTCATCAGTATTGACTCGGCGTCCCTGGGGTGCCGTCAAAGGACTCACCTGACGTACTCCAAGGTCAGAAGCCAGAACAGGGCCAGACTGATTCAGTGGTGAAAATGCTGGAGACAATTTACCAATATCCCTTGATTTTTACATGTTCATTTCTAATTGAACTGTATTGTGCTTACTGTGTGATTGTAATTTTCTGTGTGATTGCAGTTAACTTTTTTGTGTGACCTAATTCATAGTTTTTTCTTACAACTTTTCCTTGTTTTTTTTTTTTTTTTTTAAATATGCGTTCTCACATTTATGTATAACATTTAAAAAAACTATCAATTAAAACTTGTTGGCCGGGCGCGGTGGCTCAAGCCTGTAATCCCAGCACTTTGGGAGGCCGAGACGGGTGGATCACGAGGTCAGGAGATCAAGACCATCCTGGCTAACACAGTGAAACCCCGTCTCTACTAAAAAATACAAAAAAAAAAAAATACTTGTTAATTGTATTCAAATCTTGGTCTTTGTTGGTTTCTGAGAAAAGTATGTTGGGTCTTCTACAAAAGGATAATAAAAGTTCATAATTGTCATTTTTAATGGTTTTTTTTACCAATTGAATATGGTATGTGTCTTCACCTCCATCTGTTTTTGTTGCCTTCACCTTGAGTTTCTCTTGTGTCTTAGACCCTGACTCCCTTTAGTTGTTAGCATTTTCCTGGTGTGTATACTTTTAATCTCTTCATTTTTATCACTCCTAGTTATTTCATTTTAGATCTATTCTTGAATATTTATCTTACAAAACCCAAACAACTCAGTTTGTGTGTTGCTTTGTTCAGTGGCGGCTGTTTGGTGAGTGGTAAAGGACATGGACTGAGTCCAGGCTGCCTGGGGTTGAATTTAGGCTCTGCATAAACTGGCTGTGTGGTGTCTCTCCGGTTTACTTAACTATTATCCTGTTTCTTCCCTATACAATGGAAATATTAATGGTTTCTATCTCATGTTATAACAATTAAATGAATTAATATATGTAGAATTCTTAACAGTGCTTGGCACATTCTGTAAGTGGTTTGGCTGTGTCCGCCCCCAGAATCTCAGCTTGAGTCATAATCCCCATAATCCCCACATGTCAAGGGAGAGACCAGGTGGAGGTGACTGAATCATGGGGGGGTAGTCTCCCCCATGATGTTCTTGTGACAGTGAGTTCTGAAGACATCTGATGATTTTTTAAGTGTTTAGTAGTTCCTCCTGCATTCATTCTCCCTCCTGCTGCCTTGTGAAGAAGGTGCCTTGCTTCCCCTTTGCCTTCCGCCATGTTTATAAGTTCCTGAGGCCTCCCCAGTCATGTGAAACTGTGAGTCAATTAAACCCCTTTCCTTTCTAAATTACCCAGTCTCGGTAGTATCTTTATAGCAGTGTGAAAACAGACTAATGCAAAGTCTTAGCCAATAATAGTGAGTTCGCCCATTAACACTTACTGTGATTATTTGGAAGGCCATAATCACTATTAATGCCTTCTTTTTGTTAAAAAAATTAATCCTTTCTTGTCCATTGCTGACTTTATTACAATTTTTTCCTGTGATGGTTTGTTATTGATATATCCAGTATCTTCTAATTGTTTGTACAAAATCAAAATATTGATTATGCACATAACACCTGAATATATATGTCTTTTTAAAACTTGCAACACATTTGCAAGTAAAGTACCTTTTGAGTCTCAGCTCTGTTCCTCCCCACTTAGAGGTAATCCATTATTATGAATTAGACATGTTTCCTTCTCTGTCTCTCTCTCTTTCTCTCTCTCTCACACTCTCTTTCTCTATTTCTCTCCTCTTTTTCTTCCCTTCTCTCTCTCTCTCCTCTCCTTCTTCCTTTTCCCTCTCCTTCTATCTCCCACCCCCCACCCCACCCCATCTCTCATATATATATGTAGGACTGCATAGTACTTTTTACTAAATGGCATGCTGTAATTCTGAACTTTGTATTTTTCATTCATTGCTATGTTTTGGAGGTCACTCCATATATATATTTATTTTGTTTCTTTTAACAGCTGCCTTTCTCCTATTGGTAGTCATTTCCAATTTATCTCTATGTCATACTGCTGCTGTGAACATTCTTGTACACGAATTCTTGTGCACAAGTGAGAATGTTTCTCAGAATAAGGATGGAAATGCTAGGGTCAATAGTATACATATTCCTGGTTTTATTAGATACAGTTCTTTCAAAGGATAGTTTGATGATTGGCTGCCATTTATGTTTCTCTGATGTAAATTGCCTAGATCTTTTCATTATGGTTCTCCAACCACACATCTCATGGCCACAGTCCTTCCTGTCATATTTTTGACTTGTGGTTTCTTCCTTTAATCTCATTCTGTTGCCTTTCAACTTTGGAGGTTATCTATTATTTGTAATCCTGTAGTATTGTTGCACATATTTTGATTGTACATCTTTTTCATCATTTCTGTGGATTTGAAACAAAGGAGAGGCCTAGTCTAGGTGCTGTGTTTATTGGATTCTATTTCTTTAATCTTCCGTTTCAAATTATATAACTTTTGAAAGGATTTCCTATAAATGAGCTAAGGTTATGCACATACACACATGCCATACACAACCTGCTTGTCTGATTTTAATGGAGAAATATGCTTAGCATATGCTGCAGCCTTAAATGGAAAGTAGATTACATTTAATCCCAAATCAAGGAAATGGAGATTGTTGTTCTTCCTTGTCTGAAATATCACCTTAAACTACTGTTTTCCTTAGTTTGCCCGCAGCAGCATTTCTGTAAGTCTCCTTGGAGGCTGGGTATATATTCTAGTCTTATGCACACAGCTTCCTGTCAGACATCAGATGGAATTTGACTTATCAGATGTCGTACTGAATCATGGTCTGCAGAGATGTGGATGGATCGCATCCTTGGCCAGGGAAGTGGGATAGATACAAATATCTGGGTCAATTCAGTGGTTAACCAAAGGTCAGTCATGTTATTAAAAAGTCATGTATATCAAAAATACAAAACAGAATAAGATAGGGGGTCTGAAGTTTATGCATGCAGTCAGCAACAAGGTAGTGTCAGGAGTTGAAGGACCAGACGAAACCGTCTGTTTAATAAGATAATAAAATCCGATATAAAAGGAACCTTGGAAGTGTAAACCACTTCCTTCCTTTTTGGTCAGAGCTGACTCTGCATGACAAATAATCAGGTGCTTAGAGGGTTAAGAATGGGGAGGGACCTGCTGGGATAGAGGGAAAAAGAATGAGTAGAAGCATAGTATTAGAAGTCAAAGATTCCTTGGATACCAAAGCAGACAACTTTCCCCTCCTTGGCTGCCTTTTTATCCTAGTAAGACACAGAAATGAAGTAGCCTTGGCTTATTGGCGTATTTATAAATGGGACCTGCAGGAAGTGTTTACAAGGAGGGTGTGGTGGGCAGAGCACCAATGGAAATAAGAGACCGAGATTCTAGTGTCTACTCCAGGACGCAGGAGATTTTGGGTCTCTTTGTCTTGATCTTTGATTGTAAAATAAAGTTATGCTAGATCTCCAAGGTTCCATTTATCTTAAGAAGTTTTTTATTAAGTAGCTGATTTTATCTGGCTGGGCAAAACAGGGAAGGAAAATAGCTCCTAGTCAAAACATCTCGGAGGTTCCTGGGTTAGTAATGTGCATGAGAATAAGTTTTTATGCATAATAAAGGACTATAAAACAGATGTAGGTTCAAATATTAAATGTATTCTTCAGTCCCACATGTTCTGAGTATCTAGTTAAATGGACAGCATGGCCTAAAGGGACTTAGAAATAAAATATGGGTATATTTTTAAAATATTTTATGTCTAATAGGAATTTAGTAGTTTATTTAACTTTAAAAAGTCTGAACTGAAATGAACATAACACAGAGCGTAACAATTAATTGAAGTATAGATATGTAGAAGGCGGTAAGTTGTAGAACAGCAGCTTTTTTCAGAGCCCCCTTTACCCTGTCCATGGCTAGAAGAGAAGAACAGGGGAGACCAAAGTCTTGATCTTCACAGGCTCTCACACCACTTCTGTATCCCCACCCATGATACGTTGTTCTTCACTTTTACTCACTTCGAGGTTTCTTCCCACAGCAGAGAAACTGCAAGACAGGAGCTAATGGTGAAAACCCCGGTGGAGAGAAATCTCGACCTAGACTTCGAATCCTTGCCTTTTCAGTTAGAACCATATTAGCTTCCACCTGGAGGATCTTTAGGTGCCATTTTATGGCCCTTGAAAGACAAACTGTGTCCCAGAATGTCTTCTAAAAATAGGTACTTGACAAAGGTGTTTCATTACATTATTCCATAGACACAAAGTTGCCTTTTTCTGGGAGACTTATTATTTAGTTGTTGAGGCTGTATAGCAGAAGCCAAGTGATGTTTTAAAATGGTGGAATGCTGCTTCTAAGCCTCGTGTGAGAGCATCACTCTTCCATCCTCAGACACCTGTTGAATAGCTTCCCTATGCTGAGCAGGATGCTAGGGGGTCTGTGATGCCGTGTCTTCTCCCCATTCCCTGCTGAGAATGGAGTCTTTCTAGTTGTGTTTTAATTTCCAGGAATGAGACATACCTTTAATGTAGTGCTTGTCACACTGTGTTGTAACTTGATTTATACGCCTGTCTCTGCCACTAAACCATTAGCATCTTGAGGAAGGGAGTTTGTTTTATTTTTGTTTGTTCAGTTTTTGCATTTCCACTAGCTAAAGCATCATGAAGACACACTGCATGTTTGGAGAGTAGGTGAATCCGATATGGTAGTTTCTGAAAGCCATCTGAGTGTCTCACTGAAAGGGAAAGCGTACCAGAGCTGGAGGGAACCCAAGAGAGCAAATCTGTTCTGCAGGAGAAGAAACTGAGGCCCACCCTGATGAAGAAACTTGCACAGAGTCGTGTAGTATTAGTGGCAGAACTTGGACTAGAACCCCGGTTCCCCAAGTCCTGGTCCACTGCTGCTTCACTGTACCTCTCTGTCTCCCATCCTGTGGAAACATACAGACCACGTTTCAAAGAGCAAAGAAAGTGTGAACATTTGTCCCAGTGAAATGCGGTTGACTGAATTTTATGTGGTCTTTCTTCCTTCCCTCCCCGCAAATCACAGCTTCTAATAAAGCTTTAAAAAGAAGCAGTGTGGCTCCAGAAGGCAGTGTGCCAAGTGAGGAGTTTAGGAAGCCGAGGCCCTTCCTTTGGCGGTGGGAATGTTATGTTAGTGAGTGTCTTTAGGGAGTTGTCAGTAGGCACTTGACTCCAAGCAGAGTGCTGTAAAGTGGAGGCAGGCAGACATAGCCCTTGTCCTTCAGAATGAAAAGGGCACACTGAGGGGAAAGGTCAGAGGCAGGGCTTGGGCCAGCATTGTGTCACTCTACTCTATGGGCCCTGGCTACTTTTGCTTGGATCACTTTCGTTCTGAGGGCAAAACTCATACATACAAGTAAAACATGGTTAAAAAGCCAAACATCTGCAGTATACACACATGTAGTTTTGTGTGTATAATATAGTCTGTGCCACGTGTTTTGGTGCTATCATGCACTGTGTTCTAATTACCTGGCATGCAGCAGTCAGAGCAGAGGTTACCAGCATATAAGGACTAGAAGAGAGAATCATTAAACACTGTCAGGTTCTGCAAACTGTGGTTGTTCTGAAAGCTCAAAGGTCAGTCTTTAATGGCTGCATAGTGGAAAAGAAATCCACAAAATCTATTCAGTTAATTTTGTATAGTCAACTACCTCTAACTACCAGTAATATAGTTTTAAAATATGTAATAAAGACTTAATGCAGTTAACATGTTACTGTACATCCCATGAACCCTTACTGCAGTGGGGAATGATCACAGTTGTGGGTTTCAGTTGAATTTATATGCCCCATTACAGTATATTCTATGCATGAAAGCTGTTATCCATGTTAATATAGTGGGGGGGGGGCTTTTTTTTCCAAAATAGTCCGCTCACTTTGGGGTCTGCACACCGAAATTCTTAAGCGTGTACTCATATGTTCACTCATCAAGAATATCAGTTTACTTAGGCAGGTGTGGTGGTGGGTGCCTCTAATCCCAGCTACTCGGGAAGCTGAGGCAGAAGAATCACTTGAACCCGGAAGACAGAGGTTGCAGTGAGCCAAGATCGCACCACTGCACTGCAGCCTGGGAGACAAAGCGAGACTCCGTCTCAAAAAAAAAAAAAAAATTCTGTTTACTATTCCTTTCTTTTTTTGTGAAAATAGTTACCAGCTCAATGTCTTAACAAAAGAAGAAGCTGATACATTATCCTTGTTCTTACTGTGGAGGTGGAGTTTCTTTTCCAATTAGGATATAAGAGAACATTGCTTCTATTTTAAGAAAGAAAAAAGGCCAGATGATCTACAAAGCAATAACTTTTCTTAAATCGCAAAGAGTGACAAGCCCGTCTGAGAGTAGACAGGACACTTGAACTGTTTCACATTTAGCGGAGCACAGGGTGAACAGGTAACCGCCATAGAAGTGCATAAGAAGAATTCAGCAAAAATTGTAATGCATTCTTAAGGTTGAATCATGGGATCATGCATCAGTTTAGAATAACCAGGCACCCCAGATACAAGGGGAAGGTTACACTTATTCATAAGCTGTTTTCGATAGTCCTCCACTGGGTACTCTTAAGACAGCTTACGAGCAAGCCTGGAGACTAGACAGAACCTCTTCTGATTGTGCTGTCCTGCGGGAGGTAATCTCAGCTGCCACTGGGAGACAAGCATGATGTGACACCTGCTTCCCCACAGCCTTCTCTCCTATGACAGAGTTCCCAGGAGGGCAACAAAACCTCAAGCCCGTAGGACTCAGCAAAGATCTGCTTCTGGCAGAGGTCTAGGAAGCCCTCTTTCCTGCCCTGTGACCAGCAAGATCCTCTGCTTCTGGGACAAAGGGTAATAGCAAAAGCAGGACAGCCTCTTAGGCTCATGATCTTTCACTGATGCAAAGCAAAGTTCTGTTTCTGCTGCATCAGGGATAGGAACTCTTTCATGCCCAAGACAGGGACAAATGTCAGGCAGAGTTTAGTTGCCTTGGAGAAGAGAGGCACAGATCCTGAGAAGGCCCCACTCTGAGGTCCAGGTATATGGATCATTCCTAAAATTTAGGCTGGGCCAGGGAGAGCAAGGAGCCTAGCACCTAGTAACATAGCAATAGCAGTCATCTCCAGAGAGCAAGAATGTAAAGAGGAACTTGTGTCACTTTTGTGATATAAATGTCAAGGAACTACAGGGTAGGCCAGGAACGCTGAAAAAAATCTAGCACACTGGGCACAAGACAGCAGCCCATGGCTAGGGGATTTTGATGCGTGGTGTATCAGATGACAATAGCAGCCATCTCCCTCAAACCCTAACTAGGTTGACTCAGTCTGCCTTAGTAATGGCTTGCTAGAAGAACATGCAAATTCATTTCTGGACAAGAAATACGGTTTAGTCTCTACTGCTTTGCAAATGATATCCAGCATTCAGCACAAAATTATGAGACAAAAAAGGCAAGAAAGAGTGACCTGTTGTAAATCAAGAGATAAAGCAATCAGCAGTCAATGGAAACAGACTCAGATAACTTAGATATGGGAACTTAAAAATAACTGTGATTAATATATTGAAAAATGTATTGAGAAAAGTGGACCACACACATGGACTTAATGGAAAATATCAACAGAAATAAGGAAACAAGTTTTTAAGAGTTAAATGGAAACTGTTGGAAATGTAAAAACAAATTGGATTTATTAGCAAACTGGATGTAGCTGAGAAAATAATGAGAGCTAAATCAACAGACTATAGAAAGGAACAATGGAACGAAAGAAGAGACAAGGAAAGAGAAAAGTGGGGTGGGGAAGGGGAGGGATGACAAAACTGAGCATCGAAGAACTATGGAACAGTATCAGTAGTCTAACACACTTGTAATTGGAAACCCAGAAGGAAAAGAGAAGATACTGTCCAGAAAAAAATACTAGAAGGCACAGTTGCTGAGAATTATCCAAAATTAATGAAAGACAGGAAACAACTAATAAGACAAACAGATCCAAGAATCTCAGAGAACCCCAAGCAGGATTTTTTTATTTTAAGAACCCTCCAAGTTCTAGAAACACTGGACTCAAGTTGCTGAAATACCCAAGGTAAAGGGGAAAGTCTTACGAGCAGCCATAGTTTAAAGAAAATGAAACATTACAAACAGAGGAACAAGAGTAAGAATAACAGCAGACTTCTTGTCAGAGACTATGAAAGTCATTAAGACAGTGAAATAACATTTTTAAAATATCAAAAAGAAAGCTCAAACCCTGTGGATGCATAATTCTATACCCAGCAAAAATATCTTTTTAAATTAAAGGCCAAATAAATAATGTTTTGGACAAACAAAAGCTAAGGGAATTTATTGCCACAGATGTGCACTGTAAGAAATGAAGGGAAGTTCTTAGGCAGAAGGGGCATCAGATGGCAGTTGGGATCTAAACAGAGAAATGAAGAAACCCTGAAATGGTAAAAGAGAATAAATATGTTATATTTTTTCTTATTTTTAATTACATTAAATGATAATTGTCCAGAGCAAAAACAATAGTAATATTGGGTTTATAAGAGGTAAAATATTTGACAACATTGGACAAAGCATGGAAGAAGAAAATGGAAATATACTGTTTATATTAGAGGATCTCCAGAGAAATAGAACATACAGGATATGTAGATATACGAGGAGATTTATTATGAAATTTGGCTCACACAATTACGGACACAGACACTGGGGACGCAGGCAAGCCAGTGGTGTAACTCATTGTGCCTAGCTCATGGTGTAACTCCCAGTCCATTGCCAAAGACCCGAGGACCTGGGATTGGGAAGGTGGTACAGGTGTAAGCCTTGGAGTCTGAAAGCCTGAGAACCAGGAGCTCTAATGTCTGAGGGCAGGAGAAGATGGATGTCCCAACTTAAGAAGAGAGAGAGAGAAGATTCATCCTTCCTCCACTTTTTTGTTCTGTTCAGGTTCTCAATGGATTGGATGATGCCCACCCATATTGGTGAGGGTGGATCTTTATTTACTCAGTCCACTGGTTCTAGTGCTGATGTCTTTCAGAAGCACCCTCTCACAGACTCACCCAGAGATAATGTTTCAGCAGCTCTGGGCATGTCCTAGCCCAGTCAGGTTGACACATAAAATGAACTATCACATTATTCTAAAGTTACAGTGTTCTCACTCTATGCATGAAGTTCTTTACTATTATTCGAAGGGAGATGTGATAAGCTAAAGATGTATATATATATATATAGTAAGCTCTAGAGCAACTACTATGAAAAATGTAAAAAGAATAAAAACCAGTTATGGAGATGAAATGACATCATAACAAATAACTGAAAGAAAGCAGAAAAAGAGCTTTTGGACCAAAGAACCGATGGGACAAATAGAAAACCACTAACAGGATGTGTTAAAGAAAAAATTGTTTAATAAGACTTGTTAAAGCATGGTAAAGATTTTTATTCAGGACCATTGCAGAAGGTGGAGGAGCCACTGTAACAGCATCTTGCAGTAGTGGGGAGAGATTGGGTTCAACTCTGAATATAGCAAGTGGGGACTTACGGCCAAGAATCAGTGAGAGGGTCAGTGGATGGAAAAGTACTAAGAGGAGGACCTCAGGGGTTAGGAGAATTCTGGCTGACGCCTAGGAGGATTCTTGCTGAAGATAGCCAGGGTGATCTGATGTCATCTAGGGGGTGGTGGACAGTTAGGAACCTGATGAGATATTGAGGATAGACAAATTTTGAGGATGGCAAGGAATTCTTGTTAAACACATTTAGCAGGGGTCTTTGCTAGAAACTGAATTTTACAAAGACGGTGCACAGATGGGCCGAGCAGAAGGTTCAGAAGCCTGACTAAAGTTTGGCCAAGCAAAGAATCTTTGTCAGATGGAAGGTTTAAATTCAGCCACATCAACAATTACATTGAATGTAAATGATCTAAACACCCTAGTTAAAAGTCAAAGATTGTAAAATTGGATAAGAAAGCAAGACAACCATATGCTGTCCAAAATAAATTCTCTTTAAATACATAGACCTGAAAAGTTAAAATTAGAAGGAAAAACTTGTAAACACAAATCAAAGTAAGGAATGACCGTTACATAAAAGTAGACTTCGGAACAAGGATTATTATTAGGGGTAAATGGGACATCACATAATGATATTGGGATCATTTCCCCAAGAAGACTTAATAATCTTAAATATGTGGCTACTGTCAACAGCAGATCTTTAAAATACAGAAACAAAAACTGATAGAACTCAGGGGAGAAGTTGAGAAATATACAATTATTGCTGACATCTTCAACAACTCCTCTCTGAGGACAGTAGGAAGTAAAATTAGCTACCCAGTTTGCTATAAACACATACAGATGTTGGATAGAGTATAACCAAGAAAGTAGAAAGTAGAAAGCACATTGATATGATTTTGAAATTCTTTAATAATTTGGCTTTAATTGGAAGAGTACCAATTGGAGAAGTTCAATGCCAGCATTTGGGCATTTAATTGCACAACATGTAAAATTAGAGGAGAAATTTAGGTTTAGATTAATTGCATGAGAAATAAAATTAGAGGGCAAATGTTAGTATCTTACTTTGGTAATGATACAAAATTAATTAAAATTATATTACTATCAACATCTTACACTGTACTTTTATTTGTTTTTTAAATTTTCATGTGAGCCTCTCAACAACCTGTAAGGCAGGCAGGGAAGTTATAACTAGCATTCCTGCACTGGGACTCATGGAGTTATTTTGATAGGGTAATATATAAATCAAGAGTGGAGTGTACAGTCATTGCTCTGCGTGCAACATTGTCTACCCCATTTCTTGTAACTAATATCTTCAATATCTATCTGGTTCTTCTTTTTGGTTTTTCACCTATACCTGGTCAAAGTTTATGTGTGTTACTGTTTATTCATTCGGAATACATTTGAGGATACATTGGGGTAGGCTGGGGGGACGTGAAATGTGGTAGGTGTTGTAGTAATGAAGGGACAATTAAAATGAAGACTAAAAATTCTTAAGAGAGTCCTTGCAAATGACAGTAGGAGGTAAAATTAGCTACCCAACTTGCTATAAACACATACAAATGTTGGATAGAGTATAACCAAGTATGTGTGTATGCATGTATATATATGTATATATTTATATTTAAAATATATATGTATTTTAAAACATGCCATGCTTGAACGAATCAGCAGTCTTCCCTAGGTGTTAGGAGCTGAGAGAGTCAGAGGGAGAATGCATAGAGCTAGAGGCTAGAGTTTAATGCTGCCCATACATGGAAATGTGTTTCAGGCCAACCTGATGCAATGAGCTAGAACTGAGACCTCAGAATAAACGCTGGGATGTTCAAAGGATTGTCAAATCCCGTAAAAGTTGGATAGAAAACCTGTGCTCGCCAATCCTAAGAAATAGCTTGCCATGTGCCTGGGGCTCCAAATAGTAAGAAAACAAAACAAACAAATGTGTTAGGGAGAAATTAGAACCCCAGTGTTGGCCAGGGGCACAGCAAAAGAAAACATAAAATTGTTCTACAAGGGAACTTTTCTAAAACAAGGTGCAGAGAACAACCCCCTGCGCCCACCATGAGAAAGAGTTTGCAGTAAGAGGTTAGACACACTAGGAAGTGTCAGCAGGTGCTGCACATGTGTGAGGGCACACGCACACAGAGAATTAGCACAGCAAGTATGAATTAAGGTAGGTAATTAAGCTACCTGGCTCCTCCCAGGAGGAAGCGCCAGGTAGGGTTACAAGTGCAAGGATCCTGAATGGATCACCTGGGTTCCTTCTGCCTTCTTTGCATGAACACAGTCTTACCTCTTCCTGCTGGCTGGAGTCAGTTTCCTCTGCCAGCATGGAGATTCCTCTTTCCATTTTCTGTTCCATAGTAACGTGAGTCCAAAGTACCATGGTGGCATCCAGAACTTGCAGTTCAGTGGGACCTTTGCCTTGTTCCTAGTAAGTGTGTGTCCCATTTCAGACCCCCAGCCCTGCAGTGTCCATTGGTGCAGAATGGGAAGCACAAAGTTCCCCTGGGCTGCTGGCGGTGATCATTAAGTAGTGCTTTTCTTGCCTCCAGCCCTAGGCGCCTAAGCCCATATGTCCTCCTTCTCGGGATCCCACTGCCATCTAGAGGCCTCTGATTTATAAGTGTACTGTGTTGTGGAGTATGACCATCCTTTCAGTGTCTGGCAAGCTTGTGCTTCAGTGTGCCATGAAAAGGCTGGCCCCTGCGTTCAGTGGGATGGACCTCCATTGGGTGGTGTGATATGTGATGTGACCATTGAATCCCATCAACGGGCCCACGCTCGACATCCTTCACTGTCAAGTGCGTCCCCTGGTCAGATGCGATGATGTATGAGGTCCATCAGGCTGATAATTCTGGGTGGACTCTCGGTGATGCAGGCTCGCGGATTTTGTCTGCTTTGTGTTCAGTGTCTCTTTTGGTGAGAAACGTTCCAGTGGGGGTTAACAAGAGATACAGGAATCTTCACTCGGTGCCTACTCCCGAATTTCTACCCACATGGCCTTTATCCAGATCTTCTTCCTCATCTTCCAGTTCTTTCCATTTCAGTACCTTGACCATACAACCAGGCTGTTGGCCACTGCCCACACATCTGCACGCATTTCAGATCAAGCTACCCAGCGTCATGAACTGGTGTCCTGCCCACAGCGCCACCTGCTGGGGAGATTTCCTTTCCACTGTCTCTGAGGCCCATCCCGAATACTGCTGCAGCACACACAGTCCATTTTTGACTAACACCATGTGCTGAGCTGATCCATCAGGAAAACCAAGCTCAGGCTTTCCTTCCTCCTTCCCCTGGGTGTATGAGTCTGCTGCCTGTGTCACCTAGGCACACAGGGGAGGGCACCGAAGCCCTTGGGTGTGACTTGGAGGTCTGGGCTTCCTGCTCACGGGCTCACTTGTGTCCTGTGGTTCTACTCTGGCTCAATCTTGAATGTCCCATTTCTGTTTTATGGTCGACTGCTGCTAGTTTGAATTAATAACTTGACTGACAGAACTTAGCTCATTCTGGGGAGCTTTGCATGCCCTGGTTCTCTATGATCTCTACCAGGTCTTGGTAATACAGTGCATTTAATACTCTGATGTGAGGGCCTTGCATTTGGTTCTCCTGCTGGAGCTTGCCACGAACTCCATATTGTCCTGTTTTCCTTATTTTTTAAATTTTTCTTTTATTTTTATTTATTTTTTTGAGTTTCAGGGCATTTATTTTGTAAGGAACATGTTTGAAAAGGGGCATTTTAATTATCCTGTAAATGTTTTTAACTCAGCAATAATG
>NW_012106586.1:3442873-3476795 GCF_000951045.1 Mandrillus leucophaeus
ATTTCACCCTTGGTTAATCTGACAATTGTGTGTCTTGGAGTTGCTCATCTCGAGGAATATCTTTGTGGTATTCTCTGTGTTTCCTGAATTTGAATATTGGCCTGCCTTGCTAGGTTGGGGAAGTTCTCCTGGATAATATCCTGAAGAGTGTTTCCCAACTTGCTTCCATTCTCCCCGTTACGTTCAGGTACACCAATCAAACGTAGATTTGGTCTTTTCACATAGTCTCATATTTCTTGGAGGCTTTGTCCGTGTCTTTTTACTCTTTTTTCTCTAAACTTGTCTCCTCACTTTATTTCATTAATTTGATCTTCAATCACTGATATCCTTTCTTTCACTTGATCGAATCGGCTATTGAAGCTTGTGCATGCATCATGAAGTTCTTGTGCCACAGTTTTCAGCTCCATCAGGTCATTTAAGGTCTTCTCTGCACTGTTTATTCTAGTTAGTCATTCGTCTAACCTTTTTTCAAGGCTTTTAGCTTCCTTGTGATGGGTTAGAACATGCACCTTTGGTTGGAGAATTTCGTTATTACTGACCTTCTGAAGCCTACTTCTGTCAACTCGTCAAAGTCATTCTCTGTCTAGCTTTGTTCCGTTGCTGGTGAGGAGCTGCGATCCTTTGGAGCAGAAGACATGCTCTGTTTTTAGAATTTTCGGCTTTTCTGCTCTGGTTTCTCCCTGTCTTTGTGGTTTTATCTACCTTTGGTCTTTGATATTGGTGACCTACAGATGGGGTTTTGGTGTGGATGTCCTTTTTTTTGATGTTGATGCTATTCCTTTCTGTTTGTTAGTTTTCCTTCTAACAGGTCCCTCAGCTGCAGGTCTGTTGGAGTTTGCTGGAGGTCCACTCCACACCCTCTTTGCCTGGGTATCACCAGCGGAGGCTGCAGGACAGCAAATATTGCAGAACGGCAAATATTGCTGCCTGATCCTTCCTCTGGAAGCTTTGTCTCAGAGGGGCACCTGCCTGTATGAGTTGTCTGTCAGCCCCTACTTGGAGGTGTCTCCCAGTTAGGGTACACGGTGGTCAGGGGCCTACTTGAGGAGGCAGTCTGTCCGTTCTCAGAGCTCAAATGCCATACTGGGAGAACCACTGCTCTCTTCAGAGCTGTTAGACAGGGATGTTTAAGTCTGCAGAAGTTTCTGCTGCCTTTTGTTCAGTTATGCCCTGCCAATGGAGGTGGAGTCTAGAGAGGCAGTAGGCCTTGCTGAGCTGCAATGGGCTTTGCCTAGTTTGAGCTTCTGGTCGCTTTGTTTACCTACTCAAGCCTTAGCAATGGCGGACGCCCCTCCCCGTGCCAGGCTGCTGCCTTGCAGGTTGATCTCAGACTGCTGCACTAGCAGTGAGCAAGGCTCCGTGGGCGTGGGACCCGCTGAGCCAGGGAGAGAATCTCCTGGTCTGCTGGTTGCTAAGACCATGGGAAAAATGCAATATTTGGATGGGAGTGTCCTGAGTGGGAGTGTCCTGGGTGGGAGTATCCCGTTTTTCCAGGTACAGTCTGTCATGGCTTCCCTTGGCTAGGAAAAAGAAATCCCCCAACCCCTTGCATTTCCTGGGTGAGGTGATGCACTGCCCTGCTTTGACTTGCCCTCTGGGGGCTACACCCACTGTCCAACCAGTCTCAATGAGAGGAACCAGGTACCTCAGTTGGAAATGCAGAAATCACCTGTCTTCTGCGTCGATCACACTGGAAGCTGTAGACCAGAGCTGTTCCTATTCGGCCATCTTGGAACAGAACTTATTTTTATTTTTTACCACCAATATCTCTGCGCCATCTGGGGTCTGCTGGATCATACAGTCTTAGCAGCCAGGCTGCTTGCACCACAGCCTAGACGTGCTGAGGGGTCCTTTCTTTCTCTGAGCCCCACTCAAAGCTGGCAGCTGCTGTGTCATGCAGTCTGTGGACCAGAGCCATATCCCAGGTGTATTGCCCCCACAACCCAACCTAATCGGCACTGGATTGGGGGATGCAAGATATAGCAAATTGTCTTTTCCTTAGGAGGAGATATCCCAGCATGCCCCTGACCTCTGGGTCCCTCCAAACTTCACCGCAGCTGCCAGACCTGGAATCTTCAGAGGGCTTATCTGCCACCTCTGGAGCATATGTGTCTTACCAAGACCTCCTGTGTGCTAGCCACCCTGTGCTTGTTCTGTCCAGTCAGCATGGCAGTGTTGCTCTCTTTCCTCTCTTAGGCCCAACACTGTCACAGCTAGGTTGTTGCTGGGATTCGTATTTTGTTATCGACTTAGCATCCAGAAAGAAGAGTTGCATGTAATGCCTGTAGGGGGAGGGTGCCTGCTGCCCTGTAGGGGAGAGGCCTCTGCAGCATCTTCCAGCTCAGCCAAGTGCAAGCCCAGAGGGTCCCAACTGGGGGACTTGCAGGTAGGTTGTTTGGACTCAACAATATCATAGGCATTCATCTAGAATTCCCCATCCCAGTTTTCAGAATGTCAGGTTTTCTCTCTCAGGGCCCAGACCTGCATACTTCACCTGCCTTGGCTGAGATTTAAACATTTCCAGCTCTTAACTCTCACAATTAGACCTTGGAAATTGGAAACCCACAGCTTTCCATTGTGTCTAACCATCCAATTCAGGTGGTGGCAAAGACTGCTTTGTACCCACTAGGAAGGCCCTGTTGCTCTCACACGTAGCTGGTAACTGCAGTTCAGTCTCCCATTATCCTTATGCAGGGCATCAGTGTGACTTTAGCAGTGACTAGCCAACTCCGCTGCTTTTCTGGAGTTTTTCCGCTGAATCTGCATTATTGCCTGGGACATGAAGCATCTCCCTTCATTTGGACATTTTCCAGGTCACCATCAGTGTAATCTTTAGCAGTTGAGCCATGACCTGTGCCAGGGACTACCCTCCTATCAGTTAGGTAGGATAGCATCCTCAACTGCAGAGTTGTCTGTGAGCATGTACCAGACCCCCCATCCCACCACCTGCTTTCTCAGATCATTCTCAGGGCCACTTGGGTTAGTCTGAGTCTGAGCAACAGACACCAAGATGGGATTACAGTTACAGGGTTTGATTAAGGATACCACCCACCTATGTGAAAGAAAAGGGGGTAGAGAAACTACTGGGGAGGCTGAGAGAGGCATCAAACCACAGTGCAAACCTGACCCTTACAGTGGGGAGGAGAGGGGGTTGGGTGTGAGCGAGCTCTCCTGGTCTGCCATGAGGTCTAAGGGAGATTCAGCAGAGCCGTCAGGGAATTCTTGTCTTTAATTCATCTTTGTCAACTTTTCTCAGTTATTTCATCCTGCTTTCTTGCTGCAGACTAGTGTTGTCATTCCCCATTTCATGTGGTGGGAGTTATCCATTTCCGTAGTTGAAGAGAGCAGCCAGACCAAGCTGGATAGCATCGTCCCACCTCCAAATTCCTAGGGAAGGACCGTGGCCCAGTTTCAGCCATGTCTGGGATCTAGTTCACAGCTACGTGAACAAGGTTGTCTCTCTCTAAATTGAGACATTTGCCAGAAAAGCTGGACAAACTACAGACCTAACACTAATAAACACTTTATATAACCTCTAATAGTCCTAAACATTTCATTAGCAATCGTTGTTTTATTCTTCGAAGAATGATTCAGATGGGTCATAGTTCTTCCAATAAAGGAATCAAGAGACGTACTTAAGTATTCTGTTGATGACTAACTGGATTAGTTCGTTAAATGTTTGTTTTTGTAATTGCGAAGTATTTTCAAGGGTAATCACTGATCCAGCATTTTTTCCTTTGACTCTTCCTTGCTCTTCAATTTATTCAAAACTGAATTAGTGTTAGAGAAGATAAAAACTGTCTGGGAGAAGAATACATTTGTTAGAGTACCGCTATGCTTTGGATGTGGTTTGTCTCCATCAAAACTGATACTGAAATTTGATCCCCCAGTGTGGCGACGTTGGGAGGTGTGGCCTAGTGGAAACCCTTATGAATAGATTAGTGCTTTCCCTGTGTGGTAAGTTCTCACTCTTGTGGGGATGGATTACTTCCTGTGAGAGTGGATTGTTAAAAAGAGTCTGGCTTCCTTGGTTTCTGTTTCTTCTCTCACCGTGTGATCTCTTTGCGTACACCCACTGTCCTCCTATTTTCTACCATGAGTGGAAGCAGCCTGAGGCCCTTACCAGGTGCAGCTGCCCAGAATCACAAGCCAAATAAACCTCTTTTCTTTATGAACGACCCAGTCTCAGGTACTCTGTTATAGCACCACTAAACTAAGACAAGTAATTGGCATTGAATTTGAAAGCCATAAAAATCATTGCTACATGATTGGAACTTTAAAGAAGAGCTGCAAAGCCCCCTTTTCTGAAGTTGTAGACAGGTAGCATGGCCTCTGTCTGGTGTCTTTTGTATTTATACAGGCATAGGAAATCCAAATAGAGGTTTAATGAATGTGAGAAATGAAGGCTGGGGATTAATTAGTCAAAGCTGAAATCCTGGAACAACAAAATGTGAAGTACCCCAAGGGAAGGCCAAAGAGAAATATGTATGTAAATGTCTCTGGCTGTACAGTCAGCAAACATTTTTTGAATAATCAGGTTGTGTCGAGGACTGTTCAGGGCATCGTGGGGAACACAGAATTCATGGACTCAGTCCCAAATTCAGGCAGCTTGTAGTTCATCTGGGAAGAAGACAACTGTCAGTCCTGCCTCTGCCAGGCATAGAGACTCCTGCAGTTTGCTTGGGATGGTAAATGGGGAAATGAATGAACTGCTGACATATTTTCCCTTCCGAATCCCTCTCAGAGCTCCCTGTTGTTCTAAAATAGAGTGTATTTATAGAAAATGTGAGGTATAGTGAAGCCAACAGATTAGGAGACAATGCCATAGAAAAGATAGCTTATTACCACAGTTCCCAAGAGGAGGGGTCACACCACACCACGGAGGGCCACATAGGAAGCCCAGGGTCCCTCAGGAGGCAGAGCGGGAGGGGGAACTGTGGACCGGAGCCTTTTTTGTGGTTTCTGTGGGAAGCAGTGTACGAAGCAGGGGAAGCAGACTCAGGATTGGCGGGTTTGAATAGTTTTGGTGGGCTGTCAGCTTGGGGGCTGTTTCTAGTTGTCTAGTAGTTTGGCCATGGGGTGATTTGCAGTGGGTAGTGGCTGGGAGTGTTAGAGCCTCATGGAGGAGGTGATAGGTATGTGGGCTCTGGATTGGTTGGTTTGCATTTGAAGAGGGCCATCTTAGGTGAGTTGTTTTCCATCTATTGGAATTAGTAACCCTGGGAGGATGGCACCAAGCTATCCACCCCCATGATCCAGAAACTTCCCACTGGGCCCCACTTTCAACACCTGAGATCACATTTCAACATGAGATTTGGAGGGGATAAACAAACTATATCAATAATCTTGTGAAAATGAAAATATATTCCAGTCATTGAATTTCCTAGTATTGTATGAAGATGAGGCTGGTTGTATGATTAGGAGGTTTGAAACTCTATAAACTCCTTAATGGAAAGTTGAGATTTTATTTATCATCTCTTTTTTTTTTTCTCACTGCAACCTCTGCCTCCTAGGTTCAAGTGATTCTCCTGCTTAAGCCTCCTGAGTAGCTGGGATTACAGGCACCCGCCACCATGCCTGGCTAATTTGTTTTTGTTTTTGTTTTTAGTAGAGAGGAGGTTTCACTTGTTAGTCAGGCTGGTTTTGAACTCCTGACCTCAAGTGATCCACCCACCTCAGCCTTCCAAAGTGCTGGGATTACAGGCGTGAGCCACTGAGCCTGGCCTATCATCTCCTTTTTGAAGAGAGGGGTGAGAGGGGTGAAAGGGATGCCTAGGATGTTGGAGAAGGCTTTCCTGAAGTGTCCGGTGGTCCCTGACTCTTTTTAAAGTCTGAGGCACTGGCGCTTGGGGAGATTTTGACAGGTGTTAAGTGCCTGGCTGGCAGTTTCAACAGGGGAAAGCCTCCCTCCCCGGTGTTCATATTTGTAGATCTTTTCTCTTCAAATATTCCCCAGGAAGGAATGTTCCAGTCTTTTTGGATGGGAGTAAAAGCCAGGCTGCCTGTGTTCTAGGAGCCAAGTGGAACAAGGGGTCAGGGGAGCTGTCTCACCAGTCATTGTAGACTTTGATTTAATTTCCTGTTTCCAGTACATTTCCTCCCCCTACCTTTAGCTATGCCTGGAGTCCCAAGTTCAAATTCTTCAATTTACCTTTCTTTTCCAGAGAGTAAAACACCCTGGGTTGGGTGGAGGAGGGGCAGCCCAGGAAGGGAGAAGGCATTCTTAAATGGAGTTTTAAAAGCCACCCCTCCTGTTTTATCTCCCCTCAATTCCTGTTTTGCATTTACCTGGTGCCTCCTACTCCTGAGCCCTTTTGTAGGGAGGGGGAGGTTCTGTGGCTCAGGTGGGCTTACTTGCTTGGGATGGTAAATGGGGAAATTCACCTGCTGCCCCCAGTTAGCGGTCTAGGTGTACCACAACGCCAGAGGTTTGTCTAGGTCCAGTTGCCTGCCACACAGAAAGCCAATCACTGAGACAATGAGTGTTGCCAGGGAAGAAAGCTTTGATTGGGTGCCATAGCTGAGGAGATGGGAGATAAGCCTCAAATCCATCCTCCTGACCTACTAAAATTAGGGGTTTATATAGCAGGAAGAAATGTAACCATACATTTAAAAAACAGGAATTAGGGAGAGATAAGGAAGGGGAGTTGGTCAACAGGAAACAGGTGGTCTTAGGCGGCTCATGATGGGTGAGGAGCCTGACTTCTCATGGTCCAGATGAGATGACCTAGTAAGTTTTAGTTTTTTAATACTACCTGGAAGGCCTGATGGATGGTTGCCTGAGAAAGCAATTCAGATAAGACAAATGTAACTTGATCAGGTTTCAAAACTCAGAGGGTCAATTTCTGTGTTTATTCAAAGAAACCATAAACACCGGTTCTATGGGACAACTGGGGTGATGTCACAGTGATGGCCTTTCCTGTCTCTCAATCTGGTTAAGTGGCCTCAGGTTTGTGGCTTTTGTCTCCTCTCTTGCTCTTGGTACATGTGGACTGTCTGCCTGTCCTCTCGCTCCTCATCTCAGTGAAGAGAGAAGTCAGAAAAACGGCCTGTATTATTTTTCTATAAAGTGAGATTATACTATACATAGACCTTCAGGATCCATAAAACTCACTAGAGTAATTCACTGTTTGTTGCATTTTAGCTGTTCTGTCACCTAGAAATTTTAGGATAATGAAAATTCCTGGAAAATTATCAATTTTCAAGGGAATTAAAATTCCAGATTTGTTAAAATGTGAATATGAGCTTATAAAGAATGTCTTTTCAATTTTCAGATTGTGAGCCATGCCTTTGGTGAAGAGGAACATTGAGCCCCGGCACTTGTGCCGGGGAGCTCTGCCTGAAGGAATTACCAGCGAACTTGAATGTGTGACCAATAGTACTCTTGCCGCTATCATACGCCAGCTGAGCAGTCTGAGTAAGTCATCTTTTTTCTGATTACCAGTGACATTACCTTTTTGTTAGCAAATTGGTTTTAATAGTTAAGTATTGTCCAAAGAAGAGATTGCAGCTTTAAGGAAAAGATCCTTTCTCCTTCTGTATGTCCCAGTGTGAAATTGACCACTGCACCCATACTGGGCTTGTGATGCTTAACTTCAGGCAATGAAGATGTGATGCTGTTACCAACTCAAAAATTGTTAGATAAGATCAAATGTGCAGTTTTAAAATAGTGTTAATTTTTAAAAGCTTTTGAAAATGAAGATAACTGGTAGTTTTTTTTTAAACTACCGATTATTATGAATTATTTTGTTAAACTTGAGTAGGACCAATTGTTTTGTTTTTTTAAGTGTAGTAGATTGAAGACTAGTTAACGCCTGTGATATGCCTGGCACATAGTACCTACTCAACAAATATTTGTTGATTGAATAACATCCCAAATGAACCATAGTGTAAAGCCAAACGATAGATTTGCCGATTTTAACCAACTAAAAGTTAAAATGCAGATACTGACTTCCAAATTGAGGTGAACAGCTCAGCTGATTATTGTATGTATGGTACCAGGTATGTATTTGCACGCGTAGATGTATGGCAAATGCAAGCATGGGAAGAAAAGGCTGCTTCTTATTCTGATTTTGAATATTAACATTAAATATCCGAAGAATATTTTATAAGACTCAAATATGCATGAGAATGCTTTTTCCTTCAAAGCTTTTTGAAGTTGCACTATTTTTCCCCTAACTTTTACATTTATTTCGTGATCTCGTTTTCTCACTTCATCCTACTCCTTTTCAGTTTAGATGGTTTATGTGGCATTTTTGGTGACAGGTTTTCACAGTTAAACTTTGCAGAAACTCTGTTAATAACTAGAAAATCTTCCATGAAATGTCCCATATTGGTAGCCTCAAGCAAAGGGCAACATTTTTTTAACTCAATTACTTTTATTTATTTTGAAGAAACGCTGCAGATAAGTATTGGTTTCTTTAATAGAATTGTACTATATTGTTACTGATACATTTTTAATAATATCTATAATCATTAGCTAAGGCAAAAAGTATGTAAGGAAATTACATAAAATGTTTTAAAATAAAATTTTTCTGGAATCTAAGCTCTATTATAATTGATTTTTGGTAGTGGCTATTGATAAAAATATGCAAATTCACATAATTACATGAAAACTCCTTATAAATTATTGAAGGGTAAAATTGTTTTTGTTTGTGTTTATTTTTGTAGGAATGCTTTTAGTCTTTTGTTTTGATGGCTGAAATGCCTGTTGGCACAAAGTGTAAGTGATGAAAGCCAACATAAACTGTCAGAGTTTTAATAATCAATCTGTATCTCATGCGGTAATATTCAGCGGAGTATTGTATTAGTTGTGTTTATGGTGTTTGCTTGGCCACAGTCTCCTGTAAGTGAATCTGCCCACACAGTATGCCTTGTTCTACATGGCCCTTCTGGTAAATAGAATAGTAATAGCCCCTCCAGATATGTCCATGTCCTTATCCTTGGAACCCGTGGATGTGGTATGTTATGTGTAAGAGGGAATTAAGGTTGCTGTTCATCCTGGTTTACCTGGTTGGGTTCAGTATAATCCACAAGGGTCCTTTAAATGGGAAAGGAGGGAGGTAGAAGAATCAGCACCAGGGTGACGTCATGTGGGAAAGACCCAGCTGCCATTGCTGACTTTGAAGATGGAAGAAGGGGCCATGAGCCGAGGAATGCAGGCAGACTCAAGAAGCTGGAGAAGGCAAGGAAATTGATTCTCTCCTGAAGTCCCCAGAAAGAACACAGATCTGCCAGTACCTTAGTTTTAGCCCAGTGAAATTCATTTCTGACTTCTGACATCCAGAACTGTAGGATAATAATTTGTGTTATTTTAAGCTGTTATGTTTGTGGTAATTTGATACAACAGCAATAGGAAACCACTCTAGCTTTGGTTGTGTTTTGTACCACCCTATCCACTGTAGCCTCATGATTGGACCATGGGTGGGAACCTGCCTAGTGGATAGTCAGTTCTGAGTTAGGCTACTGCAGTGCATCTCAGCCTGGCTTCTCTATCAGAATCACTTGGAGAACTTTAAAACAGGATGCTAGGGATCATCCCAGAGATTGTGCTTCTGGTAAGCACCAGAGATGACCCACAGAATTAGATACACACGTGTCTAGATTGAAACGATGAGCTGGGTCAGTCAGATCCTTTCAGGAAGTTCGAACTAAGAAATGCAGTGAATTTGCTGGTCTCTTATGGGACCTACAGCTAAAATGTCATCTGGTGCTGAAAAAGCCATAATGACCACCTGTTAGGCAAAGTTGTGGGAGGGGGCAAAACCCAGGAGGAAACTGAAGGAAGCCAGTTGGTGAGGAAAGGCAAAAGAAGGATGTACAAAGAGAAGCAAGAGCGTGAGCAAGACCGCGAGGCCCACAAGGTGGAGGCAGCAGCTGTTTCTAGACCTACCCAGGATGGCTTTTCCCTCCCATTTGCCGTACAGGGCTTGGGTGTCCTCACAGTGACCGTTCCTCACTTCAGGTTCCTTGAGTGCATCTGGGGCTTACAACCCAGAGAGCCTTACAGAAGGAGAGGCACAGTGATATATACTGCCAAGGATGTAATTTTGGAAAATGAAGATAACTGAGTGCAATGAACTGTGTTTGCCAACAATTCCGCATTGAAATCCTAATCCTGATTGTGATGGTCTTTAGAGCTAGGATTTTGGGGAAGTAAGAAGTCATGAGGTGGAGTCCTCATGCATAGGATTAGTGCCCTAATTAAAAAGTCCTGAGAGAGACACCTTGCCCCTTTTGCCTAGTGATGCCATAGCAATGAGGCACTGTCTTGAAGAAGAGAGTGCAACCCTCACTAGACATCAAATCTGTTGGCACCTTGACTTTGGAATTCCCAGCCTCCAGAATTGTGAGAAATAAATTTCTGTTGTTTGTAAGCCACCTACTCTGTGGTCTTCTGTTATAGTGGGTCAAATTGCCTGTGACACTGAATTACTGATTGGTGATAGAATATCAAAGTAGATTATCTGTAGTTTATGAGTGTTTATTCATTCAGCTCCCCTCTAACTACAGGAGACAGCAAATAACTTTGAATTGGGTTCTAGTTAGAAGTTAACCACATTTATAATTTAAAAAATACTTGGTAAGTCACATCAACAAGATTATAAAGTAGGAAACAGATATGCAGTTATTACAACCTGCTGTAAGACAGCACTAGCACATAGTAAATGACATTAATGTTTTGCATGAATCTTTAGTTGGTGGTGGTTTCCCACTGGGTATTAATATATTACAGGGGATGAGGAAAGTTATATGCAAATGTATATGAGCTAAAGTTGTTAGGAAGAATAAGAGAATTTAAAGGAATGTTTTATGTTATTTTTAAATTTTGTAATAATTCATCAGGTATTTAAAGAGATTTAGGAATGTATGAACCTATAATATTAAAAGTCTTCTTTTACAGTGTATTCATTCCTATGATAAAGTCAAGACATAATCATTTTTAAAATTCCTTTGAGGACCTACCTGGCCATTATTCAGTGGGTTCAAATGAGAATGGATCATCTGAATCCTCCTCACTTCCCTGCTCACCCCCACACCTGTGTCACTGGCCTCCCACCCTTATCTCCACTCCCCACAGTAGAAAATCATTTTCAGGTACAGATTGGGATAGATGATGTATAATTATCTGCTTCCTATAAGTGATACAGAGGGGGACTAGACTTTCTCTACATGTGTATCTTAAGGGAAACACCAGCACAACTTAGGGATTTGCCTTGAGCCTACACTGGTCATCACTGCTTGAGCAGCGGGGACTTGCCCTGGGAGACCTACTGTGAAAACCAGGGCACCTAATTGTTCTAGGGAAGGAAAAACAGACCAGGACTCCACAGGGAGTTTCTTTGGTGTTTTCTAAATAGGAAGAGAATTACCTGATCTTTCTGATTCTTGTCACATTTATGGAGACAGTTCAGGGTTATGAAGATTTAAATGACTTTGCATAAAGCAAGAAAAGTATCTGGTCTTAGATAGCTAATGGAATTCTGAAGGTCCTACAACTTTACATAACTTTTGGGAAATCTGTAGGTTTTTAGCTCTGGATATGCTTTTACTACATCCAGATCAGACACTTGACTTCAAGGGCCAGAAATTTGTCAGCGTTAAATTTTTAACGGCTTTTTAGAGAATTGAAATCTTTCCAGTGAGACTATATTGAATTTAGTAACAGTCATAGGGATGAAAGAGAGGAAATTTGTAACATGAGTGACCATATAGTTTAAAAAGATCACCAGTTTCACAGGTTTGTCCAATAAATTTTTTTAAGTCTTTCTTAATTTTCAGATTTTTTTCTTTGAGTGTTACCTCTGATACAGTACAGTGTGAGCAGTCAGAGTGGCCGGGGGAGGAAAGCCGCATGCCAGACAGTTTTAGGTGTGTTACTTGGTTTTCCAGCTAGGGAATTTCATTATCTTTTTCTTCAAATAATGACAGTTTAGTGTAGCAATTAACATTAAACTAGGAATGCTGTTTCATCATTTGCCTTGATTAATCTGAATGCTCTTGTTCCTGTCAGCTAGTTGGTCGATTAAAATCACAGTATCTTGTAATCAAATTCCTACTGATGTTGTGATGTAGTTTCAATATAAGTTGCTTAAAAAGGAGATGACATTTTTGCCAAGATGACATAAATACTTCATAAGTTTGATTTTGCTACTTTTTTTTTTTCCTTTGTTCTTGTGATAATAGCTGTTTCTCCCTCCTCCCCCTTAAAATTCTTCTCAGGATGTCACAAAGAAAGGAGTTAGAACTTTAGTGAGCCCTGCCAAAAAAAAAAAGTTTGGGTACGTTAATGGTACTATTAAGATAACATAGAACATTTAGCACAGAAACATACAAAAGAGTCAACTTTACAAAATTCCATTAATCAGAAAAAATTATTTGTAATACTTTGAACATATCTTTATACAGATGGTATCTCATTGTACATATAGTTTTATAGCCTGTACTTACTGTATAGTAAACGTATGTGTTGATTCTTATAAGACGCATTTTTGAATAGCTGGAGATTATGATATTGATATACCATAATTATTTAACCATTTTACTAATGTTGGACATATAGTTGTTTATTTGTAGGGGAACACTATTATAAATTCTTATTCAAAATAATTACATACATCTCTGGTTATTTTTGATTTTTTAAAAAAAGATTTCTTATGCCTGAGGAGTCATCAGGCTTCCTCATAACAAGCAAAGATAGTCATCACAAATAGCCCACAATTCTGTGACTCCATTAATTTTAAACATGCTTCTGTCTTTATAAATCATTATAAAATCTATTTTTGTTTAATTTTCACGTGTGGAGTAATTGTACAAATGAGAAAGGAAGTCTGTGTTCTTCCGAAAGGTTTCTAAGCGATTGTTTTTATTAATACGCCTTAAGATAGACGTTGTGTTTCCCACTAAACCAAATGCCCTCTCATACATTGGCTTTATGTAAGTGGATCTGAAGTTTGGAGGTGTGTTCAGTGACATAAGTGCAGTTCCACTCAGGATAGAGATTTTAGTATTTTAAAGGCATGCGCTGAATAAATGTCTTGGATGATTTAGCCAAACAAGATTTTGGGGGAGGAGAGGAGGATAAAACATGGTTTTTGAAGGAACTAGATTGTAAGTACATTTCTATACAGTTTGAGGCTAGGGTTGTGGGCAAGTTAAGATAAAATATATTGAGGTATCTGGACAGAAGTTGACTGGAAGGAACACAGCAAGAATTTAAGAATATTTAATGCTGCGAACTTCGTTTTTGCATCTCTCATGAACGAAGAAAGCCAGTGCAGGTAAGTAAAAAGTAATGTGTACTTAGGAAACTAGAAGATAGAATTCTGTCAGCAGGAGAATTGAAGGCGAGTATAAAAGCCCCACCACCCCGACAAAAGGCAGTATTATAGGGGATTTACAGACTCTCCTGACCCACCATGTGACCCGGAATGTCAGAAATACTTTCTTAAGGGTATCGTAGAAGTAATTATTAGTTAGGTTGTTTCTTATTTTTCCTTCCTCCATATGGATTTTAATACAGCAAGATTTAATGCATCATAATTCTTAAGAGCACAAGTTAGAGCAGTTCTGGCTATCACTAAATTTATCTGGCTTTATCATCTCTCTCGTTGTATTTCATAGAATTATATCTCATATCAGGTACATGATTGTGATTATCAGCAGCCTAAAGTAGTAGTCTTCCTTAAAAGACACCCTTTTAAAAAGGGAGTAAACATTCTCCGCTTTAATCTACTGTTCTTTTACACACATTGTTTGGCAAAATAAATATAAATATAAATATGAGATAGGTGGAAAAGGAAAAATATGTGACCTGTAATCAAGAGAAACAGAAGTCAGTCCGTAGAAGCAAGACCCACAGATGACTCCAATTTGGGAAATAACTGGTAAGTACTTTAGAGTAGTTATGAAGAATTTATTGAAGGGGTGTCCAGTTTCTGGTCTGGCTTTATAGAACTTGGAAGTCACTCATGTCTACACAGTAAGAGGAAGCTCAGTAATCTGAAAACCAACCTTTTGAAAGATCCATCACAGAAATGAAGTTACAGGACAAACTGATGCCCCCAAATCTGGAAACACAGAAACCCATGAACAGAAAGCCTTGTGGGAAGCATTTCAGGGTTGCAAAAACTTGGTGAGTTGCTGGAGGCTCAATGAGGACAAGTTTGAGAGTTAGAAGCTCCAGAGGGGCCCAGTTAGAGGGGCTTCCACACTTGTGTATTTTACTGCGAGCAACCTTACCAGGTTCTTACACTGAAGACTGGAGAAAAATCTCTGTTCGTCCATTCAGGGGAGAGGGGAATGGACTTTAAGCCCAAAACATCTGGGCATAGTGGCTCACACCTGTAATCCCAGCACTTTGGGAGGTCGAGGCGGGTGGGTTATGAGGTCAGGAGTTCAAGACCAGCCTGCCCAAGATGGTGAGAACCCATCCCTCCTAAAAAAATACAAAAATTAGCCAGGCGTGGTGGTGGGCGCCTATAATCCCAGCTACTCGGGGGGCAGAGGCAGAGAATTGCTTGAACCCGGCAGGCGAAGGTTGCAGGGAGCAGAGATTGTACCACCACATTCCAGCCTGGGCAACAGAGTGTCACTCTGTCTCAAAAAACAAAACAAAACAAAACAAAAAACAGCAACAACACCAAAATGCCCAAAACATTTGAGTCTTTTTAACCTGCCTGCCCTCCAAAGAAATTATTTCAGCAGAGTCTAACAGACTGAGATTTTACCAGAGCTTAACAGACCTGGTTGGAGGGAAATACACAACAGCTCCAGTCCCTTCTGGTCTTTCTGCCTAACCTGAGGGGAAGTGGGAGTGAGACCCAGGGTCCCAGGCTCATTAGAAGACTGAGACCCCAGTCATAGGACTGTGGAACACTCCCTTTTCACACCCAGCCCCCCACCCCCTGACACCTTACCAGCGCAGCACTAAGGGCCTGTGTACTGAGATTCCTTTCACCTTGTGTGTCATGTCTGGTTTTCATCAGAAAATTACAAAGCGTACTAAAAGGCAAAAAACACAGTTTGATGGGACAGAGCTAGCATCAGAACCAGATTCAGATATGGGAGGAATATTGGCATTGTCAGACCAGGAGTTTAAAAGAACTGTGATTAATATGCTGAGGGATCTAATGGAAAAGTAGACAACATGCAAGGACAGATAGGTAATGTCAGAGAGATGGAAATTATAAGAATCAAGAAAAATATATTGAATGTAGTGCAAAAGTCGAACAACGTGTGAGGAAATAGCAGTTTCAGCAGAGAAATGGAAATCATTTTTTTTTTGTTAATGCTAGAACTGAAAAATACAGTATCAGAAAGAAAGAATTCACTTGTGGGGACCCAATAGCAGACAGGACACAGCAGAAGTGATTGGTGAACTTGGAGACAAGTTAATAGAAATTATCTAAACTGATTCACAAGAGAAAATGAATTTAGAAAGAAGGCAACAACAAAAGTTTAGCGCATCCAAAGTACGGGACCATATCAAATGGTATGACACATACATAATTGGAATTCCAGAACAAAAGGAGAAAAAGAGAAGGAATAGAGCAGAAGAAGTAATGGAAGATAAGTTTTGAATATTGATGATAGATATCAACTAACAGACACAAGAAGCTCAGCAAAGTATAAAGTATACAGAAGGTATAAAGTATACAGAAAGTATAAAGAAAACCACATCATAAAAAAATTGCTAAGGAGGCCAAGGCGGGTGGATTACTTGAGGCCACGAGTTCGAGATCAGCCTGGCCAACATGATGAAACCCCATCTCTACTAAAAATACAAAAGTAGGCTGGTACCGTGGTGCATGCCTGTAGTCCCAGCTACTTGGGAGGCTGAGGCATGAGAATGGCTTGATCCTGGGAGGCAGAAGTTGCAGTGAGCTGAGATCATACCACTGCACTCCATCATGGGCAACAGAGCGAGACTGTAAAAACAAACAAACAACAACAAAAAACCAAAAAAAATTTTGCTAAAGGAACAAAGATAAAGAGAAAATCATAAAAGAAGCAAGAGGAAAAGTATACATTATGTAAAAGAAGGGAACAATGTTAAGGATGACAGCTGACTTGTCATCAGAAACATCAGACCAGAAAACAGTGGATAAGTGCTAAAAGAAAGAAAATTGTCGTTCTATAATTCTACAGTCGGTGAAAATATCTTTTAAAAATGAAAGACATTTTGTTCAGACAAGAATCTCAGAGAATTAGTCTTCCAGCAACCTGTACTACAAACAATTCTTATGCTGCAGGGAAATGATACCATTTGGAAACCTGGATCTGCAGGGAGTCCAGATTACCAGAAAAAGTAAATAGGGGATTAAATAGAAAAGGTCATCAATAATTAGGTCTATGTCTGCTTAAAAGACTAGTAACTGTCTAAAATTTATGGCGTTTATAATCTATGTGACAGTAAAATATGTGGCAGTAAATGCTGAGTGTGAAAGTGATAGACTTACACTGTTGTGTTTTACATTGTTTATGAAATATTATGTTATTTGAAAGTAGAGATGAGTTAAGGGCACATAGTATAATTTCTAGTAACCATCAGGAATAACATACAGATATCAAGCAAAATCCTAAAATAATGATTTGATTATCCCAGAAGACAAGAAAGGAAGAACAAAGGAAGAAGAAACAGAAGGGCTAAATGGAAAACAGTCAGATGATAGATTTAATCCTAACCACATCAATAGTTTCTTTAAATAGAAACATTTTAAACTTTCTCTTAAAAGGCAGAGATTATCAGGCTAAATTAAAAAGTGAGACTAAAATACTTGCATTTTGAGGATGAAGACACTGATTTAAAGAAAGTTAATGAAAAAATATGCCCTGCAAATGCAAGATGTAAGAAAAAATATGCCCTGTGAATACAAGATATAAGATATGGTTTTGTGAATGTTAGATGAAGTAGACTATAAAACAGATAAGCCAGGACCTTTAATGGTGGTAAAAGAGTCAAGAACACAGAGCTTTAAATGTATATGTACCTAATAAGAGGGCTGCAAACTACATGTAATAAAAATAGAACTGAAGGGCGAGGTAGGCAAACTCAAAATCATAATCGGAGATTTTAACAAGTACCCCTCAGTAATTGAAAGAACAAGTGGACAGAAGATATGTAAGGATATAGGGGGTTTGAAGAATATACCAGCCAATCTGACTTAATTCATCTTTGTATACCAAACTCCCAAGTTGTAGAATACACATTCTTTTAATTTCCCATGAAACATATACCAAAACGGGACATCTGATAGGCCATAAAATAGTAAGTTTAAAAAGATTAATATACAGAGGGTGATGATAATGGGATAATTATTATCTTTTTAGATAATTCTCAAATATTGGAAAATCAAACAGTATTTAAAAATCAATCCTCGGGTCAAAGAAAAACTCAAAAGGGAAATTAGAAACGATTTCTAACCATGTGGTAATGAACACGAAATACCAGTGTATTTGTGGGATAAGTGTGTAGAGAAAAATTAGTAGCTTTAAATGGTTATGTTAGGAAAGAAGAAAGGTTTAAAATCATGAGCCCATGCCTCAGGTGGGCCCTTGGTGTTGCTCTGCACTCCTGTTGTAATCTCTGTGTTAGTTTTTGTGCTCCTAGTTGCCTATTTCATGTCTTTCCACCTAGTACCTCCCTACTCTGCTGATGACTGTGCTTCTTATTTCACTGGTAAAAGAAAAGCAATCAGAGGAGCAGTAAAGGTCTCCCTCTGACACATTGCACGCTGATAGGCCCCGTACCCATGTGTCCTGCTCACCCTCCCTTAAATGGACAGGCTGTTCCTGCTCCTATCCAAGCGTCTCCTCCAGCTGAGCACTGGATTCCATACCCTCAGGCTCCTTCCAGGCTACATGCACCTTCTGTCTTCTCTGTATTTTCTTTTCCCCTTCTTTCTGTGTCATTCTCATCAAGTATAAATATGTAAAGAAATCTCCCAATTTGTGTACATTTCAAATCATCCTCTCTCTCTCATCCATTTCTTGCTCCCACAGCAGGATTCCTTGAAGGATGTATTCATACTCTATATCCCACATTGTCTGTTGTCCCCATTGAGATTTCGTCACACTCATGCTTTTGAAACTGCTCATTGGCATGACCAGTGACTTGCATACTGCTAAAATCCAGTGGCCAGGCTCCCTTGTTACTTCATCTGTGACTGGCATGCGACTCACAGATAACTGCCTCCTCTGGAGAAACACTCTTCACCTGCACAGTGGTCTGCCACCCCACTCTGGTGTTTTTCCTACCTCACAAGCTATTCTTTGTCTCCTCAATGATCTTCCCCACTTGGCTCTTCTCTGCCTGTTCTCATTTACTAACTGACCTCATCAGGTCCCATGGCTCAAAATAACGTCTTTATGCTGATGATGTTCAAATGTATGTCTTCAGTTCTGACCTGTCTCCTGGCTTCAGACTTACATACAACTATACAACTGTCCACTCAGTATCTTCACTTGGATTTCTAATAGGTATCTCTAATCTCACATGTCTAAAACTGCAACTACGATTTCTTTCTTTCCCAGCCATCCCCCATCTGTCTTAGCAAGTGGAAACTGTCCTCTTACAGTGCTTTTGATTATCTTCTTTCTCTCATATCAGAGACATCCAGTCCAATAATGAATGAGGTCAGTCATCTTGTCAGTCATCTTCAAAATGTATAGCAAATCTGTATGCCTGTTAGCTGCCCCGATGTCACTATTCTGATCCAGGTCAGTATGCCTCTCGCCTTCTGTCGGATTTCCAGTCACTTCCCTCAACCCCCTCCCCAACACAAAGGGAAGGGCATCTGTTTCTCTGTCCTCTTCTTCTGCCCTTTTCCCCATCACTCACTGGGCTTTAGCCACACTGGCCTCCTTGATGTTGCTCATATACACCAAGCACGTATTTGTCTTCTGTCTGGAAGGTTCTCGCCCTAGATATTCATCTTCCCCCTCTTCAGTCAGTTGATACCATCTTATCAAAGAGGCCTTTTGTGACCACTGAAATACCACCACCCACTTCCTTCCACTCTGTTCTCTATAAAAAAATACGGCTTTATTTTCCCCGTAGTGCTTATTTTCACCAGTCACATTGCTTGTTTATTGTCTCTTTTCCTCAACCATAATATACCCTTCATGAGAACAGGGCCTTTGTCCACAAGTGTATTTCTTCAAGCAACAAGGACAAGGCCTGATACACAGTGGATGCTTGAATATTTGCTGAAAAAATGAATACGCTTAATAATCAATGTCTGTTCTTAAAATGCTTAGAAAGAATACTGTAATGAAGTATTTTAAAAGTTAATTGTAGTTAATTATGGTTGACGTTTCTTTTTATTTTTCTGAATTTTTCAAATTTTCTATCATGAGCATGTGTTTTATAATCAGGATGGTAGCAGTAGTCTTTAATTGGACTTTGGGTCATTTTTCCTACTGTTTACTTTCCTGTATTTTCTGTATTTCTTACAATAAGCATGTATTTTATAGGAGAAAAAATACTTCTAAAAAAGAGGGAAAAAACTTTAAGCCCAATGTTACGACCTGTTACTTTATGGAATTCAATAGGAACTGACATTACAGATACTATATTGAAGTTTCTTTTTTAACTTTTCATTTTGAAATGATTTTAGACTTTAAAAAGATCAAAAACAGTACAAATAATTTCCGTAAGCTTTCACCCAGATTTCCCAGATTTTGTTTTACATTTCTTCTTTTTCTCAGACCTCTCTTCCACTTTCCCACCATACATATGCATATATGCATATATATTAAAAATGATCTCTTTTTTTGTTTCCTTTAATCTGAAATGGTTCCTCAGTCTTTCTGTGACTTTTATGACCTTGACGCTTTAGAAGGGAACCAGCATTTATGTTATGGAATGTCCCTTGGTTTGGATTTTCTAATATTTCCTCATGACTAGATTTAGGATATTGACAGAAATACCACACGGGGATGATGTGTCCTCCCCTGTGCGTTTCATTAGGAAGCTCGTGTGTCTGCTTGTGCCGTAACTGGTGATACTGACTTTCATCAGTGGATTGATTACCCAAAGTTTCTGCAATGCAAAGATTTTTTTCCCTATGTAATTAAAAAGTATCATATGGGGAGACACTTTGAGACTGTATAAATGTTCTGTTTCCCATCCTTCTTTGAACCCACTAGTCTCAGCATCCACTGATGATCCTTGACGGAAACGGTTGCTGTGGTGGTTGCAGAATGATGATTTTTTTTTGTCATGCCATAATTTCTTCAACATTAGTTAGTTAGCATTCTGCTGCAAATGCTTTCACTTATTTCCCTATTTATTTACTTGCTCATTTATATCAGTATGGACTGATGGATTATTTTATTCTGTGGTTTATAATCCATTGACTTATTTTGATCCTTACATTTTTCTACATTTGGCTGGTGGGAGCCCTTTCAAACAGGCTTCTGTATCCTTTTGACATCTCCCCACCAATCTCAGAAGTCAAGTCCTTTGAGCACTTTACTCTTTCTAGCACAGCAGTGCATTCTAGGCTCATGTGGTTTTCTACCCTGCGCCGTGGAGTCATTTTCCCAAGAAACCTGTTTCCTTTTAGTGGAGAACAAAAAGCCAAAATCTTGACAAACCGAGATCTAGGTGCTAGTGTGTGTGCTGAAATTTATGAAAGCTCTAGTTACGACTGCTCTTTTGTTCCCCGGGAAGGACTCATACGAGATAACTTGGTTGTTTCCAGTAAATCTTCACTTTTAAATACAGCTGAAAAATCCATGTACAGTTTTTATGCTTTGGCAATTTAGAGGTGTGAGATAAAGTCAAAATATTAGTGATTTTCTTTATACTTCGTTTTCCAAAGTAAGAAAAGTTTCTTTTAAGCTATTCATGTCTTTAAACAACTGAATATAGTTTCGTAAACAAATTAAAACATTTACCTTTCTCTTTACCTAAACGCTCTTTACCTAAAACTCTCTTTACCTAAATTCTCTTTACCTAAAACTCTCCAGAATTTAGAAACTATTTATCAGTGGCTAAGGCCAAAATAATTGTCACTCAGTTACTAAAAATAATTCATTATTCAAAAAATAACATATAATTTCATGTCATGACCGACCCCATATTACTGACAATCTGGCCAGCCTACAATAAATAACAAAGTTATTTTTCCCCACCAAGAAACATGACTTCCTGGTAATAAACCTTCCCAACACCAAGAAATAAAAAAAGGTCTTATTCTAACCCAAACAAAAATTAATCATCAGTACTTCCATAAAAATTTTTAATTTAAAAGTACAGTTAGTATATAAATATATCCCAATTTTGTTATGTTTTCTCCGATCTGTAACTCACTTTTATACTAAATTATTTAATTTATTTTACATAAATACTACCATATATAATCTATAGTTCCTTGTAATAGTCCCATTAAAATATATTAGGTACAGAAAAAGATGACATCAAGCAAAAAACGAGATCATATGAATTAAAAAAATAAATACAGTCCAAAACGTGTTTTCCAATAAATAGATGAGTATACACACCAAACCCGATACTCATTCCTTACGACTGTGACAACTGTGACTAAAGACTGTGGACTTTCCTAGACAAGAGGCTTCCTGACTACATAATACAATCACTGCTGCTCTTGTAGATACAACCAGAGGGTGGAATTATGACCAGAAGGGGGAACTTGTGAGCCCTTTGCGCATTCTCTTGGCTTGCTAGCAGAATTTCACAAAATCCCTTGTCAACAAAACTTCACAAAGTGCCTGACTCAAGGACTGAGAGCAGCCCTCTGGAAGAATGCCCTAAAGATGATACACAGGGTAGAGTGCAGGTTCCCGCATCCCCTGCCTAAATCACTGCATTTTCCAAAAAAGGTGAATCAATAATCCTAGCCCTTATCTTCTCCTCTGCAGAAGATAATGTCTATTGATTTTGCTTTTATCATGTATAACCAGATGTATCCTCACATTTTACTCTATTGTAACATCTATTAGGTTGGTCTAAAAGTATTTAATATAACTTCTAAACACATTTGATGTACCTGCTAGACACAGGCAGGGCCACCATCACTTATATATAAACTGTGGGCCAAAATACTACTTTAAAATAGTCTAACAACTCCTGAGAAGCCTCTCCCGGGTTACATTCCTCAGTAAGACTTACAAATAAAGCCATTTTTCAAATTCTTCAAAAGCCTGGTTTTTCTTTAGTTGACAGAGGCATTTATCTCAACCTGATGTACTTGGATATGAGTTCATGTGGTACTAGTAAGTCCAGAAGTGGAACCTTTGTCAACAAAGAATGAATAAATTGCATTTACCTCAATGTGGTCCATAATTCAGAATTAGTTTAGCTATTAATGGACTTGCCGTTGAAAGAGTGAGTAGAATTCAGCTTTTCAAATCATTTGCTGTTTGCAAAACTGAAGGCTGTAATTATAACACTTTATTCTTATTCATCAGAAAATATAGCTCCTTCCATTTTTTTCTCTTCAGACACTTGTCAGCTTTCAGCAGCTGGCAAAATATTAATTATGCAAGTCTTTAAATTTTATGTCCCTTTATAAATTGAGAACTTCTGAGTGGAAATGCAGTATCAGTTGCATGTTTTTCAAGTAGGGTTAGGCATCGGACATAGAGGCAAATGTTGCCTGTCCTTTTCTGCTTATACAGGATTGAGCTGAGAGTACATGGTGGTGTTCTCAATAGTAGTTGCTGTGCTTTGAGAATATTGCTGTCACTTTTGCAAGAGGCTATGGGATACACTCCCATATTCTTGGTATATATGCTGTCCCTATTAATTAGTTTTCTGTACAGCCGAAGGGGATGGAATGGGAGCTTTTAAGTTGCACTGGAGTATGTGTGTATATATAAATTTATTTTAAACTGTGAATGGTCAAGCAGAAACACAAAAATTGGTTTCATTTTGTGACTATGTCAGACATTGAGAAATAAAGAACTGATAGACTTGAATATGAAGCATTCGGAACATGGCGTTCATCTACAAATCACCCAGCATTTCACCAAATGGATTCTATAAAACAGTAGTTTTGAAAGATGTTATTAGGTGTTTCCAGGCCCAGTCGCTATAAGTACATGATATGTGAGAATGCTTCTCTTGCAAATTGCCAGTGCACATTAGCTTATTAATGACTTTGAGACACCCCAAGGCATAGAAACATGTTTAATCCTTTAGCTCCTCATTGCCCAGCCTTCCTTGAGCAGGAAGCATTTGTTCGCTTTGTGCTTGTTAGCAAGAAACACTGGCATAGATCATGTGCTTTTCATTCAGCTGGTAGTTGTTGAGCACTGGCTGAGTACAAGCAGTGCAGAGGTGAAAGGCAGAGCTCCAGCTCTCCTAGAGCTTAGATGAATGAAGGCAAGATTAGAGTTCTCTGACGAGTCCTGTGATCCAGGTCAGCTCAGGGCATTGTGGAGCACGGAGGGGGCAAGTGCTCTTACAGAGCCCAGCCTACATCCTGAGTTAGCCAGGACTCAGTTCTTGTGTTTTTATTCACTTATTCTGAAATCTTTTCTGAGTACCTACTACAAGCCAGGCATGCTCTAGACATTGCAGACTGATAAAGCAGTACACAGAGCTAAGGGGAATCCTTGTCTTTGTGGATCATATGTTCTAGTGATGGGAGACAGACAAGAAACAAGATGAATACATACAAGTGCATAATTTATTACTTGGTGATTAGTGCTAAGCAGGAAAATACAGCAGAGCAGGGATAAGAGGGGTGTGTGATCACATGTGGGATGAGGTGATGGCATTTAGCCAGGGCTGCGAGGAAGTCCTCACTTAGAAGGTGACATTTGGGTATAGAGCTAGATGAAGTGAGGGAGCAAACCACGTAGTCTCTAGAGCAGAAGTGGTCTACACAGAAGGAACTGGAAATGCAAAGAACTCGGGAGAAGGGGGATGCTTGGCATGTCTGAGAAACAGTGAGGAAGCCAGGGTAGTTGGAGTGGGACATACAAGGGAGAAGTTAATAGGAGATGAGGCCCAAAGGTGAACGGAGCTAGGTTGTGTAGGAGCTTATAAGTGGTCATCTGGCCTTTAACTTTTATTCTGAGTGAATTGGTAAGGCATGGAATGGATTTGAACACTCAGAGGAGCAACAGGATCTGAGGCTGGTTTGGACAAGATGGCCGGGGCTGCTTGGTTGAGAGTGTTCTGAGCAGGGGCGTGGATGGAGGCAAGGTTGCTGGAAGACCAATCCCTTGGCAGTTAGGGAGGTCGAGGCGAGTGGTGATTATGCCTTGGGGCAGGGTAGGATCAGGGCAGGTGGTGCAGAGCAGTCAGACCCTGGATGTATTCTGAAAATGGATGTGTATGACAGTTTGCTGGAGAGCCAGTGTGGAGTGTGAGTGAATGAGAGATGGCAAGAATGACCCTAAAGTCTGGGACTGGAGCAACAGGAAGAATGGAGCTGGCTCTTCCAACAGGGGAAGACAGGAGAGGAGCAGGCTTATGAGGGGGTGTGTGGACTCCATTCCGGCCAAGTTATATGTTCAGTTATCAGACACCCAGTGGTGCTTCAGTAAGGAGCTTGATACATGCGCCAGGATCTCAGGAAGAGGTCCATCTGGAGGTAGAAATTTAGGAATCGTCAGCATAGAGGAAGTGTTTACAGCCATTAGGCCGGATGAGATGCCTAAATGAATGTTGATGGAAAAGAGAAGAGGTTGGAATATTTAACACAGAGCTTTTTTTCTGTGTCAGTAGTTTTTAAAAGTGGAGTTTTTGGAAATATTAAAACACTAGGTTTAGCAGCAGAAGTAATTAGTTTTTGTTTGTTTGTTTGTTTTTGTAGCAAAAAGAACTTTTGTTAAAGAAAAAGAAAAAGCCAAGACCTTGAGCTCTGGGCTCCTGCAGAGTTTTGAGTCTGGGGAGGAAGGAAGCAGCAGAGTGAGTGGAGGGCCCATGAGGCGGGAGGGCACCTGCAGGCTCTTGGCAGGCAGGCAGGCCTGGGCATCATGGTCAGCACTGGGCCGTGCCACAAGAGGCCGGATGGATGAGACCTGGGAACTGGCCCTTGACTTAGCAGGGAGAGATGGTCTGCCGAGTTGGGTCAGCCCTTTCATAGAGTGATAGGGCAAAAACAGCACTGGCGTGGGGTTGGGCAGAATGGGGAAAGGGGCGAGGACAGAGCAGCATGGAGTACTCCGGGGAAGCTTTGCTGTGAAGGGAAGAGAGAAAGAGTATAGGGTGAGGAGCAGGGGAAGAGGGAGGGTTTTTTCAGTGCAGAATTCTAGATTTTTATGATTTTCTTCTCCAGGTTTTTTTTTTTTTAAATTGTGATAAAATTTATATAACATTAAATTTACCTGAACCGTTTTTAAGTGTACAGTCCAGTAGCGTCTTTGTGTGTTGCTATAAAGGAATACCTGAGGCTGGGTAACTTATAAAGAAAAGTTTATTTAGGTGATGATTCTGCAGGCTGTATAGGAAGCATAACACCAGCATCTGCTTCTGGTGAGGCCTCAGAAGGTTTCCACTGATGAAGGAAGGTGAAGGGGAGCTGTGTGTGCAGAGGGCACATGGAGAGAGAGAGGAAACAAGGAGCGGAGGTGCTGCCAGGCTCTTTTTAACAGCTAGCTCTCACAGGAACTGCTAGAGTCAAACTCGCTCACTCAGGGAGGGCATTAGTCTATTCATGAGGGATCCACCCCCGTGATCCAAACAAATTCCATTACGTCCCACCTCCAACATTGGGGATCACATTTCAGTATGAGATTTGAAGGCAACCAGCATCCAAACTGTAGCAAGTAGTGTTAACCACTGTGTACACATGGTTGTGCAGCGGATCCCCAGAATGTTGTCATCTTGCAGAAGTAAAACTCTGCACTCATTAAAGAACTCCCCACTTCCCTCCTCCTCTGACCCCTGGCAACCACCATTTTACTGTCTGTATGAAATGGACCACTTTAGATGCCTCATGTAAGTGGACTCATACAGAATTTGTCTTTTTGTGACTGGTTTATTTTGCTTAGCCTAATGTCATCCTCAAGGTTCATCCATGTTGTAGTATGTGTCAGAATTTCCTTCCTTTAAAGGCTGGATGATATTCCATTGTATGTGTATACTGCATTTTGTTTATCCATTCATATATTGATGGACACTCAGGTTCTTCCACCTCTGCTACTACAAATAATGCTTCTGTGCACATAGGTATGCAAACGTCTCTTCAGTCCTTGCTTGCACTTCTTTATGGGTATATACTCAAGTAGAGTTGCTGGGTCATATGTTTAATTTTGGGGGGAACCACCACACAGTTTTCCACAGCAGTTGTACCATTTTACATTCTCACCAACAGTGCACAGGGTTCTAATTTCTCCACATTCTTACCAACAGTTTTCTGCATTTTTGTTTTTGTTTTTTAAATAGTGGCATCCTAATGGGTATGAGAGGTGGTAGTGAAAGGGATTTCAGTCATTCTTAAAACTGTTAAAATGACTGAAATCATGGCAGATTTGTAAGAAGAGAAATGGTAGGTAAAACACGTAGGCTTTGGTCTGCCCCGTGAGTGCTCAGGAGTGTCAGCTATTACTGTGAGAAAGGGGGTGCCCATGCATGAGGCAGAGGGAGCAGAGCAGCTGTGCAGAAGCACAGACAGAGTGTGAGGAAGTGGGAGAAGTGTGGGACTGTAAGTAGTGCATTCTGGCTGGAGCACCAGGCAAGGGCAGAAATGAGGTGCAGCCAGTTAGAAAGGCTACTATTAAAAAGTCAAAAATAACAGATGTTGGCAATGCTGCAGAAAAAAGGGAATGCTTACTTACTGTAAACACGGTGGGAATGTAAATTAGTTCAGCCACTGTGGAAAGGAGAACTGAAAATAGAAGTACCATTCCGTCCAGCAATTCCATTACTGGGCATGGACCCAAAGGAAAATGGATCATTTTACCAGGAAGACACATGCACTCGTATGTTCATCACAGTGCTATTTGCAGTAAGAAAGACATGGAATCCACCTGAGTACCTGTCAGTGGTGGATTGGGTAAAGAAAATGTACATCATGGGATACTACACAGCCATAATAAAGAATGAGGCCATGTCTTTTGCATCAACATGGATGCAGCTGGAGGCCATTATTGTAAGAGAATTAACACGGGAACAGAAAACCAAATACTGCATGTTCTCACTTACAAGTGGGAGCTAAGTATGGGGTACACATAGACATAAAAATGGGAACAGTAGACACTGGGGACTACTGGATGGGGAGAGAGAGAGTGGGGCAAGGGCCGACAAACTGTCTCTTGGATACTATGTTCACTACCTGGGTAGGGATCATTCATTCCCCAAACTGCAGGGTCACTCAGTGTACCCATGTAACAAACCTGTACATGTACCCTCTGAATCTAAAGTAAAAGTTGAAATTATTTTTTAAAAACTGGGAAAAAAAAGAAATGAAGTGCGGTGCACAGGGCCTTCTTTGTCATACTGAGGGGCTTATTAGATTTTATCTTGAAATGACGGGGAGCAGTAAAGAATTCAAATAGAAATGACGTAGTCAGTTCTTCCTGTTAGATCATTTGGCAGCAGTGCGATGCATGGGTTCGGGGGTGGGAGGTGAATCTGAAAGCTATTGATGTAATTCAGGAGAGAAATGAGGGTCTGGGGCAAGATGGCGGTGGGTGTAGGGGGACAAGACTTGGTGTTGAGTTAGCCATACAGAGAGGGAGCTGTCACAGTGACACCATTTCTGGCTTGGGCTTCATTTTGGATGGTGGGTGCTTTTCAACATGCGGATGCAGGTTTGAGGTAAGGTGAAAAGGAATTATATTTCAGCTTGTACAGGATTTGAGAGTCTTAACAGACATCAGCATGGAGATGCTCAGTGGCTAATTAGATAACAAGTCTGGAGCTCAGGAAAGAGTTCATAAAGCAGTAAATGAGCATTAATTCTGGATGCCACAGCTAGTTACAGTGTGTTAAAATGTATATAGTTTGTGTGAAGGCTTTATTTTTTTGCCTTTGTGGAACCATTTTGCATGTTATGGGAATGGGAACTTTCGACAGAATATTAAGCGAACACAGAAGGCCATGCTGTGGATATTGAGCTTTAAGAGAAGCAATTTATTGCTTAGCTGAAGGCTGAAATCTGGATTTTTCTCTCCTTTTTTGGTGGGGGATGGGGTACATGTTTATTGATTTATTCTTATTTTCTAAGAGAAATAATTCTTGTTAAAACAGTTACACAGAATCTATGAAATTACACTAATTTTAAACTCGTAAGAATTCATCCCCAGTGTCTGGGTGTAACCATTTAAGCAGTAAAATATTTTAGTCCATTTCATTAAGTAGATAAGAAATTATCGAGTGTTTCATGGCATGAAATAATTCATGAAGTTTGCAGCCAAGGGAGTCCAGGGAGCTATGTGATAAAAGCAGAGAACTAAAAGTTAGAAGACCGTATTTTTGTTTCATCTATCTCTGCCTTGTACTAGCCATGGGATTTGGACAGATCCCCTTTCTGATCCTCTGTTTAGTCAGCCGGAGAATGAAAACATTAACTTCCTGTTTACCTCCCAGACTCACTTATTCATTGAACAGGTGTATGCAGGAGACATCACACAGGTGGAGTTCACGGTCTCATGGATTATAGCAAAGGGTACAGAAAGTGGCTGTGAAAGCAACGTATAAACTGTAAAGCACCACGAGAACTTTAGGGTTATTCTGAACTCTAATGAAGTTTTCTTCCTGGGAGGTTCAGGTTCTCTTTCTCATTTGAGTGGTAAACCAATAGAAAATAAAAATAAAAAGAAGTGGTAGGTATCTCTTTCAGAAAAGTTAAGGTGAGATGTGTCGTACCCACTCAGAGTAGGCAGCTATTTAATATTTGTTGAATGGATAAAGTAATGGTGTTAGGATTTGGAAATTCAGTGTAAGCAGATGATTCTTATCTTGCTTGCTAAATTTTCAGAAATGTTACATTTTAAGAAAAGTGGGAGTTATATCTAACACTCAGAGGAATGTAGAAATGAGCCATGCAGAAAAAGTTAACCCAGAATTCAAAATCTTGGTTTATAGAGAGTGCGTGAGTTAGCACTATATACCTAGATTTCAAAATATTAATTGGAAGAATTTAATGCCATTGGAAAGTGTTAGGCACAAATAAGATATCTAATGTTTGTGATTGTGAATGAGATAAAATCCCAAATTTAAAGGCCAACATGATAATTCAGTTATCTTGGGGAATAAAGTGAAAGTTTGGTTCCTGAGATTGTACACTTAAAGCATGAAAAATGAGAACTTAAGTTGCAATTAGTGGGAAGCAACTTGAACGATAGCTCATATAGCAATAAAGATTCTATGCTATCTGGGGTATTTTAAAATTCTACAGCTTTGAGTCAGTTTCAGATTTATAAGAGTATCTCTAATAAACTTCAGAAGTTCTAAAGGCCTTGGACTGTGACACTTTATTTTCATACTCGTTTGCACAAAATCCCACATGTTGACAGGTGAGGATGTGTGAGGGCCGCTTCATCAGCTCCCTAACAGATGGCCTTCTCCATTCATTTTATTCTACAGGCAAACATGCTGAAGACATATTTGGTGAGTTGTTTAATGAAGCTAACAACTTCTACATCAGAGCAAATTCTCTTCAAGACAGAATTGATCGCCTCGCTGTCAAAGTCACCCAGCTGGATTCAACAGTGGAAGAGGGTAGGTAATTGCTTGAAAGCAGTGAGCTAGAAGTGGTGTTGACAAGATGGTAGTAATTAATTGCAGTGTAATTACTGCTTTTTCCTTGGGGTGGTATGCTGATGTTTCATCATGTCTTTTCCTAGAAGAATAGTGAGGGGGAAAAACCTACAACTTTGGGTTAATTCACAATGAAAAGATTCATATCTGGTCTACTTCATACTGTATACTCTTTTTTAAGAAAATTACCAATATAGTATTTGTTTTAAAGGCTTCTTTGAATAGAGTCAGTATTAGAAGCCTCAATTTAGGTTACTGATAGTTATTTTTAAAATAGTTTCTTACCTAAAAATTACAGAGCCCGAGACAGTCTTATACATACCTTGTGTGACACAAGCACCTGGTGCTCTTAGGATTGATGCCTGTAAAATCCTGGTGATTCTGCTGATTTAAAAATTTTATTAACCTTCTCAGAAATAGCATTTACTGAAGGCCTTTAGGCTGCAGGCTTTAAAATAATGTTAATATTGACAAACATTGTATAGTTAAATGATAGTCATTTGATGATACACCCTGAAATTGTCAGTCTCAACAAAATTGAAGCTATCAACAATCCCTTTTTTAAAATTTTACTTTCAGTATCTTGAATGAAAGACTGAGATTGAGCTGGAGAAAATATGCTAAAAAAGTACAAAATATACTACTTCATATTTATTTTGAGAAAAATATTTAGGTTAAAATTTAGTTTTACCTTTAAATAATGGCAGTTAACAGTTTCTCTTGTTGCTTTGTAAAGATCCTAGTGTCTGATTTTTGCGCTGTATCTATAGAGTAGTATTGGTAAAAATAATACTTTTTTTTTTTAAAGTAGTTATTTGTAGGAGTCATCCCTCATCATTTAAAAAATATATGTTACCTCATATTCAGGTCTTTTTCAAAGGTCAAAATTTGATTAGTGAATTACAAATATAACAAAAATGTAGAACATTGATTTTAATATCCATTATAGAAGCATTGTTACTCACTTTTCCAGCAATAAGTATTACTTGGTCTGTTCAGGTAAGGAAATCTTAACATCTTAAACCAATCATTCACGTTTTAAATTAGTATCACAATTGATTTTTAATAGCTATTCATATTTCTTCAACTTTTTGTTGGCTGTTGCCATTAGAATGCTTATGATAACCTTACCCTGGAAAAGATTAATCTGTAGATTAAATTTTATGAGATTTTATAGTACATGTCATATCTTTAAAATCCTTTTCCAAACAAGATTTTACTTCATTACTTTTCTTGGTCACGGATGTTACAGTAGAAGAAATACTTGACTGAAAGTTAGGTAGTCTGTATTCTGTTTTGGTCTTGCCACTTTTTCACTGGAGTTTTTGGAATCTTAACATTTCTGAAGCCCAGCTTCAGTGGTTGAATAGGTGGGTTGATAGCCTAGTCTGTCCACCTCAAAAAGTTTGATGAAAGTCAGATGAGTTAATAAATGAAATGTAAAGTGCTGTACAAGCACGAGAAAGAACTTTACCCAGCCCCGGTTTTCTGAATCCTTAGTGTAATTTTGTATCATCGATTAAGCTACTTAATTTTTGGGACTAGATGCATGTTGAAAAGCCTTGCCATCTTTCCTTAATGTTTGTTGCAGAAAACCTTAATGTGTTACTTCCATTTATGTAATTTTTGCAGAAGTATTTCCCACATGCATTATATTTAAACTAATGTTGTTTGAACGGTATTTTCCTTAGGGTATTGAAATCTGTGCATGTACGTGCGTGTTACATTCATAGCTATATTCCTATGTGATTTCTGAGAAGTGCTATTTAAATAAAGAATGTTACTCTAATAGTAGGTTCAGTGAAATAATTAGATTACTACAAAAAAAAGAGATCATGATTTGACCTCATTTCATAGTGATAGCTATTATCTGTGAAAGGGAAGGAATACACATGCTATTAAGCATGGTTTTAAATGGACAATAAAAATATTATTTGGTTGTTCTAGGAGGTGCTTTTGATTGTGAGTCAAGTGGTACTTATTTCTAAAGAGTTAAAAATATTTCTGTATAACTCACCTGGGGGGTTTTCTCTAAATAGTCTCACTACAGGATATCAACATGAAAAAAGCTTTCAAAAGTTCCACAGTCCAAGACCAGCAGGTGGTTTCAAAGAACAGCATTCCTAATCCTGTTGCTGATATTTACAACCAGAGTGATAAGCCACCGCCTCTGAACATCCTGACACCATACAGGTATGGCTTCATGCGCACCAGAACCTTTCCTGGAGATGAGGGGAGAGCTGGGCAGAGCTGGGAGCAAGCTGACGCGTTGTGTGGGAATGTCCTTGATGGCTCATCTCCGTTAAAATTCAGAATTACTTCAAACTTTGAAAATAATAATTGCATTATATACAATGAAACTACTCATTGGTACATAATTATTAAAGTTATAGTATTTCAGCATAGTGATACGTTTAACAGTAGAAACGTGAGCTCTGATTTTAGCTTTTAGATGTAGCTACCTTAAGTAGAAGTGAGTACGTTGCCTGACAGCATTGTGTGTGGTTATGTTTTTAGATTTGATGTCAATATGAAAGGAACTACAGAATTCATTTATAATGCAGCAAAATACGGGTCTCAGCACTGCAGAGACATTTGCTATTTAATTCAGAAAGAAACGTGTTCTGTAGTGTTAGGGTTTTGAAGAGTGAAAATATAGTGAACAGATTAACCTTCTGTTACTGGAAAATGGTAGGACACGTTGTCAGGACCAGACTTCCAAGAAAAACAATGGAAAATAAATAGCGCAAAAAAATAATATGAAGAGACTAACTAAAATGCTCTTTCTAAACACCCCTCCTGCCTTCTCCCAGCTCAGCACTTTCTTCCCATACTTGCCGTCGCCTCCTGTCCCATATCCCTCTTTCAAACACTGTCTCTCTGTCCCTTGTGGTATGCCCTGTCCTCTCCCCACCTCTGTGGCCTGTGGAGCTCATCCTTTGGCCTCTGACAAGCACAGACTGTGGTGGCCAGTGATCCTCACAGCCCCGGGCCAACTCTCTGGTGATTCTCCTGTGAGGGCCTTCCAGGAGCCTGTGAGTTCTCCACTTCCATTTACTGCCCTCTCAGCAGTCCTGCCCTTAGGGGCCCTTTGGCCCATCTCAGGGAGTACGTACAATTTTTCTTGGTCCGAATTCCTGTCCTTTCTCACTGTCCACAGGGAGATGTTTGGAGCCACCCTTGTTGCAGCTGTGCTAGGAAAGTGCAGTTCAAAGTACATCACTTTCTTTCTGCACAGACAAGGAGAGGCTCTCAGAAAAACAGGCCACATGGAAACGGGTGGCAGAGGAGAAAGATGCCACGCCTTGTTATGGAAAAAGTAGACGTTTCTGGAGGTTTTAGCACGCTTGTTTAAAAAGATTAAGGATATGTGTGACTATAACATTATAATCCTAACGTTTTAATTTATGGCTTTGCATTTGTTCAGCAGGCATTTTCCTGGGGCAGTTTCATTTTTACTTAGCACTGAAGCCTCAAACACAATATAACATGTAGGGTTGCTCTTGAAAACTTTCTACCTGCTGTTACTAAGAAACCTCACTGGAAATTCTGTTCTAAAGGAAAAAAAATCAAATAACCCAATGAACCACTTACATTGATTAATCTAGATCATGATAAAATATTTGTAGTGATTCACAGTTTTTAATTGCATAAAAACTGATTTGACTTTCACGTGTGTGTGTGTGTGTGTGTGTGTGTTTGTATTCAGTCTTATGGAAAATAAAGCATATCTTTGACTTTTTTTTCTTTTTTGAGATGGGGTCTCGCTCTGTCACCCAGGTTGGAGTGCAGTGTTGCGATCTCAGCTCACTGCAACCTCCACCTCCCAGCTTCAAGCGATTCTCCTGCCTCAGCCTCCCAAGTAGCTGGGATTACAGGCATGTGCCACCAAGCCTGGCTAATTTTTGTATTTTTAGTAGAAATGGGGTTTCACTATGTTGGTCAGGCTGATCTCAAACTACTGACCTCAGGTGATCCACCCGCCTAGGCCTCCCAGAGTGCTGGGATTACAGGCATAAGCCACTGCGCCCAGCCTAAGTGACCGAAAAATTAAGTATTAGAAGCTATAGGAAACAGCAGATGCTGGAGAGGATGTGGAGAAATAGGAACACTTTTACACTGTTGGCGGGAGTGTGAATTAGTTCAACCATTGTGGAAGACAGTGTGGTGATTCCTCAGGGATCTAGAACTAGAAATACCATTTGACCCAGCAATCCCATTACTGAGTATATAACC
>NW_012106586.1:3477815-3502943 GCF_000951045.1 Mandrillus leucophaeus
TTTGAAGGTAGTCTTCAGAAGCATTACTAGAAGACAGTGTTTACTTTGTATCATGATGGTTTTGATCATGACTGTTGATTTACATGACAGCTTTGGACCTTTGCTAGCCGCATCATTGGTTTTATGATAAATGAACTACTTATATGAAGACTTAAAATATTCTTCAGACCACAGTAATTGCCTGTGACAGTGCTTTAAAATGAAATGGCTACAGGTGAATAAAGCTTCTGTGTAGGTTACTTCCAGTTTGAAAATACATAGTTCGTCCCTGTTTTTCCTCACATTTATGCCCCATAAACATTTTGCTTCTTTCCTAATTGAACTTATAGATATTGGGCAAACTTTATTGAGAAAAAGGGATAGAGTACTTACTAATTTTTAATCCTAATGATGTTGAAGCTGCAGTGTAGAAGTGAATGTGTACTTTCTAAGAATCCATCCATCTCTGTGTATAGTCCCATGTTGGAATAAGCAAAAAAATTCCTAAAGTAATTGAGGTATTATAAATTGCTGAATATGAGACATGTTGTGATTTTTTTTTTCTGAGCAATTTTCTATACTCAATTCTAAATTTGCAAGAGTACTTTTAACCTACAACAGGTTATTCTACAATAGGTTGCTGTTTTATGTCTTCACATTTTTTTCAAATAAGGAAACTTAAAGACTTAATTTGTATAGGATAGTTTAAGTGCCCCATGTAGATGTTATAATCCCATGAGTTCAAATCAAGTTAACATTAACCTGCGTGTAAAAGTCTCTAACAGTCTTTTCTTCCCTGACTTACAATCCATTGATTTGTAGAGATGACAAGAAGGATGGGCTGAAGTTCTATACTGATCCTTCCTATTTCTTTGACCTCTGGAAAGAAAAAATGCTACAGGACACAGAAGACAAAAGGAAAGAGAAAAGGCGTCAAAAGGTAAATGATTTCAGTATGGGAAATGTGCATATCAGTGTTTAAAAGGAGATTCTTGTTTAGAAATAGTAAATTATTTAAGCGGTTGAGATATTGGATATAGTGCTGAAGTGTTCTTAGAGGTTGCATTTCTCACGAAAGATCCTGACAATTCAGTCTAACGCAGTAATACTATTTTTCAATAAAGACTGATTTGTTCCCCAGCCCTTGCTTTGCTTTAACAAAAGTAGTTCCTGAACTTAGTTTTGCTACCATGTTTTAGTAACTTCTGTCCTGCTTTCTCAAATTTTTGTAAAGCAGTCAGTATTCCAAATCAGATACAATGATGTGCTTGTGTCTTTTTAACATTTTTAATTGTTGGGTTGCCTTCTAGCTGTAATTAAAATCTTGGTGAGATGTTCACATGGGATTGAGAGGCATACGTGATTTGCACATTCAGGGGATAGGATTTACTGAAAAGGAACTTCCCTTTAAGGGGTAGGGGTAGGAAGAGACGTGCAAGTCTGAAGGTTGGGAAATACCTGCATTGCAAGCGGTCATCAAAGGAGAAGCCCAGTCTACTAAGGTAAAGGGATTTGTGTTTTGAAAATTGTTCCTTTTGGACCCAGAAATTAGACTTAGGCCACTGAGAGGAATAATTCTCTAAGGACAAGTATTTTTAAAATATTTTTATACGTCAGCTATATTTAAAAATGACCATCCAGTTTGCTTGACAGATTAGAGCACTTTAGTTAGGAGAAATGCTTAGCATTTTGTGAGCTGATAGCCTTAGGGTTTTGAGGCATTGAGGGTGTTGGCCCAGTAGGAGTGACAGTTTGGCTTGGAGGAGAATCTGAAAATCGAAAACAGCATTTAACTGAGAACAGTTTGCAGACTGTGCTGTTGTAAGACCCCATGACTGGTTCTGGGAAAGGGGGATGCAAAGGACTTGGTCACTCACACAGTCTTCTTGTGCTCATGGCTTTGGGAGATTTAATTGGGATATATCCTGGAAAAGTTGCTAGGTTTTACAGAGCATTCAAGTGAAGAAAAAAGAAAGATACCAATCTTTTGAGTGGAAAAGGAACAAATATTTAAAAAGCGTATTTGTCTTAATCCTCATGCTTTTTTATAGTTACAGGGGAAAAATGCTGGGGCTTACCTGCCTTTAAAATGTGCCTAATTTTTTAAAAGGCCTTCTAGGTTTCCTTTCTCAATGATGCTTTTGGCAAAACTGTTTAATTTTTTGTCACTCTTCTTGAAGGGGAAACAATTTTTATGTATGAATATTGTGTCTTTAAAATCACTTGTTATTTCCTGGGCTGTTTTGTCTCATTCTACCTTCCTCAAACACATAAAATTCTGGTAAGAATTTCTTTCATTCACTTATATAATGGCTTGATGTTGAATGCCTTCTAAATGCTGGATAAACAGTGGCAGAAAAAAACAGGATTACCACCCTCATGGAGAGGACAGTATAATGAGGGACACAGGCCTTTAATAATCAGGCAGCCCTTGGAAGTGCGGCAAGAGGGAGAGAAGTTTCAAAATGTTCATATAGATCCGCTTCATATGGAAATAGAAAAGGAGGCAAGATATTCTTTATTTCCCAGGATTTCAGAAACCCAAATCACGTTCAATTTGCAGTTGACAAATCTGAAGGAAAAATTAGTTTAGAAAATGTGAGGATTAAAAACCCCACATTTTTGAACTTTGTTTCCTTTAGTTTGATGCTTTAAGAACATTAAAAACCTAATTACACAAATATGAAGCTTCAAATATGTAATTACACTGTTGGTAAGTGTGGTGAAGGAAAAGTACAGAGCACTCTGAGTGAGATGACCTGTGGCATGACTGTGTACACACAGTGAGAGGTCAAGGAAGACCTCGCCAAGGAGGCGTCATGCAGGCTGGGATCCACGGGAGGGGAGCAGAAGTTAGCTCAACAATGGGAGGGTGCTGCGGGGAGGCTGGAGAGGTGGGGAGCAGATGAGGTGGCGTGCTTCCGAATTGAGGAGGCTTCTAGGTAGCAGTGCCTAAGATCATCCTGGGGGAGGAACTGGTTTGGCAGCTTCTAAGAATTTTAATGTAGGCCAGTGTAGCTGGAGCCTGGATTCATCACTGTTCATATTCTTTCATGTTTGGTTCGCACGCGCTTGTGTGTCCTGTGTGCATGTTGATAGGTAGATTTAGAGACTGAACCATGGTGAAGAAAGTTGCAGATATCATAACACTTCATGCCTGAATTTGTCAGCATACATCTTTTAAAAAGTAAGGGGAATAGTTATTCATTATTTTTAATATGATGGTTCTTAATCAGGATGCATATTGGAATCACATTGAAATCTCCCTCCCTCACTTTTTTCCTTTGGTTTTTCAAAGTACACACCCAATACATGCTGGTTGTAAAATGTTCAGTTAGCACTCCCTTCACTGAGAGTACCTAGCCATGGTTAACAGGTTGGTGTACATCTTTTAAGACCTTTTAGCAGTCATAAATGTATGCATAAACATTTTACAAAGTATTTGTGTATACATAGTTATACTACGTATAACTTACACTGACATTATTTAAAATGTACTTCATCCTTTTTAATAGTTGTGTAGTATTCTGAAATATAAATGCTTCATAAATTACCCATTACTGTTGCTCTTACAATACTGAAGTGTTTATCCCTGTACTTAGGTGCAGATAATTCTTCAGGATAAATTTCTAGAAGTTGAATTGCTTTTATTGAAGAGAATGTGAATTTTAAATTTTGAAAGAGAGAATTATATTGCCCCTAATCTTTAAAAGACTGAAGGACTAGTTTATGTTCTTACCAGGTCTTCTCCAGTCCTGGATATTACTTTCTTTCTGATGAAAGATTGAATCTGTGTTACGTCTTCTCATATGCTTATTAACCATTTCTGTATCTTCTGTGAATTTCATGTTCACATCCTCTGTGGATCTGTGACTAAAGTCTCCTGGATGCCTCTGAAAACGGTCCAGTTTTCTGTCTTCACCACACCCTTGGACCACCTGCCATTCTTTTACCCTGTACCCACTTAGTAGCTTTCTCACTTGCGTCCCTATCTTCCCTCTTTTAATCTGTTTTCCGCAACACAGAAAGATCTCCAGTGCCTCCTCAGCATGGCAGCCTTCCCTTCTCGTTCTTTAATGGGTTCCCATTGCTGTTGGGATAAAGGCCTCCAAGGTCTTCCTGCCTTTCAGATCTTGAGCCGTTCACCCCAATGTACCATTTGCCTTCTTTTATTTCTCTGAGTGCAGTGCCATCCTCCTCCCCAGAGTCCTCGCACAGTCTGTCCTCTCCGCTTGGCATGCACCTGACCCATACTCCTCTGCAGAATTGATGCCACTTTAAATACACTTTCAATACCCTCAGTCATTCCAGGATGCCTCCCTGACTTCCAGACTAGACACACACACACACACACACACACACACACACACACACACACACACACTGTCTCTCTCTCTCTCAAACATAAAAATATATTTGTAAAAATAAATACATTTACTTTTATAATACATTTATTCGTGTCCTCTTATGGAGTGCAGGCTCCATAAGGGCAGATGCCGTGTGTGTGTGTGTTTGCCATTTGTGTTGTCACTGCCTGGTGATTTGTGTTGTCAGTGCCTGGTGCAGTACCTCGGGCGTAGCACTAGAAGTTCATGCTTTTGCTGCCTGGCTGTGGATTTGATCATTTAGCCAGCATGCGTTGTGTGTGTATTCTGTATAAAAACAGTATGTTGAGATACCATAAGACAAGAGGGAAATGTGGGAAATAAAGACACATGATTCTCATCCTTAAAGATCGTACAGTTTTATGAAGGAGGCAGGAAAAACTTACAGGCACACATAGAAATAACTTCTCACCTTTCAAGAAGCACCTGTGTAAAAACTAAGTATTTGTTGAATGAAACATTTTCTGGCCAAGTAGGGCTAGAGGAAGAATGACTCGTTTTATGGGCAGGTAAGTTTTTATCTTGCTTAGTTTTGTGTTAAACTATGTACAGGATTCACTTATTCCGTAATCTTTTAGAAATTGGGAACAGAATGTTTTGAATTATTTTCTTTGAAAGATAATTGTATGTTAAGAACTCAGTCAAAATTGTGTGGTGGCGGGAAATAATTTCTCTGTGTGGTGTTTCCAGGTCGTTCACCTGTATAATATAGATCTGAAAGACCTTGTTTAGGTTTAAAACAAGTTACAAGCCTATTCAAGTGAAAGTTTTTTACTTTAATGAAAACAATGGTAAGCAGCTCCTGCGGCTGTAGCAGGGTAACTTCTTGTTGATTCTGTTTTGTCGGTTCCGTTGGGTAAGAGGAGTACGCTGCTTTAGAGTTTCTGTAACATTAGCGTAATCGAAATGCGAATGTGTCTTGTCTGTTCATCAGGCATGGGTCTTGTCCATTATAACTGCATTTAACCAGCTGTTTTCCTTTCCCTTCTGTCTTGGCATGCTCTCTTTCCTTTCCTGGACATCAGGAGCAAAAGCGTATAGATGGCACCACCCGTGAGGTGAAAAAGGTTAGAAAAGCCAGGAACAGGCGCCAGGAGTGGAACATGATGGCGTATGACAAAGAGCTTAGACCCGACAACAGGTTATCTCAGAGTGTGTACCACGGAGCGTCTTCCGAGGGATCCCTGTCCCCAGATACTAGGTGTGTGTGTGTCGCTGCTCCCTCAGCCCCCATGCTTGGGCCACTGGGTACTGCCTGGTTTTATTTTCATTTGAAATGCACCAGTAGCTTCGGGGTCTATATGGCCCATGATGCCTTAAGATTTTCCTTAAAACTTAATTATCTGTATTTTGATTTCAAAATAATACTTGAAGACAGTGTTATTTTACATTGGGTTCTTTTGATTTTAGAAAACCTCTCTGACTTAAAATGTGTTGCTGAGTTCACCTAGGTGTAGTGTTTTAACACTGATTCTGAATTTGGGGTAACTGCTTATGACTTAAGTTTTTACTATAATAATCGTTTAATCCTTTCTCTTAGCATGGAGTGTTGAATTTCCTTCGTCACTTGGTATCTAAAAATGATTGGTAGGTGGTAAAGTAACTAAGGAGTACCTTCATTGTTCCCTTTAGTAACCCTTTGAAAAAATGAACAAAAGAGAGATTTACTTCTTACTTGAGATAACTTATATATTCTAATTTCAGGAGAAGAATTCTGTTGGCGTTTACTTTAAAATTTATTAGCAATTAAGTAAAAATATTTCTTGCAGGCGTGAATGATGTGGTCATTAAGTCACACTTGTCGCAAAAGGCATTCATTGAACGACAGGAAATGACTAGTCAATTTTAACGTTTGATTCAATTTTCTATTTCTGCTTTTGTAAAGTTGTAGTCTTCCATTTGCATAAACCCTCACTGGCATTTAAAATTTTGAATAGAGAATTCTTACAATATGTGATCAAGAATGTTTCAAAACAGCAGCATCCTGGACTTTGGGTTGTATCTGTGTCCTTTTCTCTTTTTCTACCTTTGTAAAACTCGGTGTTTAGCACAAACTCTTAACATATTACGTGCCTTCAGTGTTCCCACCCCAGAAGGTCTGTAAGTCATTGGGAGGATGTGAGGCAAGTTCTGGGTAATTTTTCTGTACAAACTGTTGTTTGTTAAATATTAGAGAATTATTGGACCTTTAGCCGAGTTTTAGCCTCATTTGAATTTTAGTGTGAGTTTATTTCTATAGAAAGTAAGAATTGCAACATAGTTCTCTGCTCATAGTTCTTTGGGTAGGGAGGAATGTATGAACTTAATAGCTCCCATGATATCAATCTGCTTTTTTGTTTTTTCTAAATAATTTAGCTATGATTGTTTACTCATGCAAAACGTATACGTTGTTTTTATCCTATATAGACTTTTCAAAAACAGATGCAGATGGGAAAATGATGGATTTTTAAAAATCTCTCAGTTGAATGATATTCCTTCTAGCATCTAAGATTATTCCATGTTGGGTATAAAATGGATGGTTATTCAGATATAGTCTGCCTTTGTATTTATGTTGCTTATGTACATCTGCATTTCTCTTAATTTTCAAACAGTAAATCTGGTTGTCAGTTTTATTTCTTCAGAATTCCTTTTGTTGTCTCCTACTATTTCCCATGGCTTCTCACTATTTGCATACATTATTTACTATCAGAGGAATAGATTATAACTCATCATTGTATTTGGATTATAACCCTTAATTTAGAAATTTTTAATTTTTTTTACTACAATCTCAGTTTTTTATTATAAAATAACACATGCTTATTATATCTGGAAGTTACAGGAAGAAATTAAAATGAAATATGATCTGTAGTCTCACCATCCGAAGAAACCGTTGTATGCATTTTAGTGTATTTCTCTTTAGTCTTTTTCTATATATGTGTTTCTTTTTTCTTTTATAAAATTGGAATCATGCCATATTTTCTTCCGACTTTTAAAAATCATATCCCATGTTTTAGGTGTTATTTAGAAACGTGATTTTTAATGGTTGTATCTGCTCATCTGAGTGCATCCAAGATACTGAGGGAAATTTGAATACCAGGTTTCGTGGTGTGTGTATATGCCGTTATATAAGTAATATACTGTAACCCATCTTACATTTTTGCTCTCTCTCTAGATTGTTAGGAATGGCTTGTTCCTGAGCATGAATTTAAGATGAGCGCTGGGAAGTGCTTGCCTGCTGTATGACCAGCTCTCTGTCACTGCCACTCAGGGAGTCGCACACCTCCATGCCCGATTGTCCTTATTTTTTCTCATCCAGTTTTGGGCCCTGGTGCAGATCTCTGACTCTGCCCACCTGTCTACCCAAAAAACCCTGGGGGATTTATTGGCCTCTTCACACTGAGTCTCTACTGCTGTGCCTGCTTCCTCCTGTGTGGTGTCGTCTCTGGCCTTCCTGGCCCTCTTCCTCCTCCTCCCCCCATGTCGGTGTCGTCTCCGGCCTTCCCGGCCCTCCTCCTCCCATGTCGGTGTCATCTCCGGCCCTCCTGGCCCTCTTCCTCCTTCTCCCATGTTGGTGTTGTCTCCGGCCCTCCTGGCCATCCTCCCATCGTCTGCGGCCCTCCCAGTCCTCTTCCTCCCGTGTCAGTGTCGCCTCTGGCCCTCCCAGTCCTCTTTTCTGTAATAGGTGATCACTGACCATCATGCGGCCTTGGGATCTCCACTCCCTCCACCTTGGCCGTGTGTCTGCAGCTGGTTTCTGCCTCCCCACTGGGAGTGGGGCTTATCTCCAGCAGCTGCCTGCTCCTCCCTCCTCCTCCTGCCTGCCGGTGCATCCCTTTTCTATGGTCCTTCCCTCTTCAACTGACCAGTCCCCTCTTCCCCCAGCCCCCGTCTTCCTGATGGGCACCCTTCATCAGGGTTCTACCCTGTAGAAATCTCTGGTTTCTACTTCAGATATTTATTGTGTCTTCCTTCACTTCTGCCTCCATCTGCTTAGCCCCTTTTCCTTGCTTGCTTCCTACCCTGTGTTGCAAGGCTCCTTGACAGGGATAGCCCTCCCAGTTATGCCACAGTATTTATGGTTTCCTGCCCTCATCTCATCAGAAGCTGTCCAGATTTGGCTGGAGGACTGTTTCCTTTAAAAGGTTGCACTGTAAGCCAGTGACTCGTAGTCAGGTGCAGAGTCAAGCACACATCATCAGTGTCTCCAAGGGATATAGGTATTTACATTTTTAAAATGTGCTAAATCTAAATACAGGTCAGGTCCTTCCCCCATTAAATATATTTTTAAGTCATTTACTAGCAGCTCACCTAGTTCAAAAGACATAATCAGAAGTGAACCATAATCCAGAATTCATACTGCAGTTAGGGAAGAAAATAATGAGTAGTTAGTAGTTGTTACACTTCACTTAAGGAAGGGAAAGGGAAGAGAAGCTGTCTTTTCTCATTTAGAAGGTGTTTCTCTGCTACACTGTGCCCCAGTTAAGAAACGCTACCGACTGGAATCCGAAGGTGGAAATGCAGCGTGCATCTTCCCTGCTCCCTCAGCACCCCCAATGTGTGTTTGCTATTTCCTTCAGAGAGAGAAACACAAGCTGAATCCTAACAGAAACCAGCAAGTAAATGTGAGAAAAGTCAGAACAAGAAAAGAAGAGTGGGAGAGAAGGAAAATGGGCATTGAGTTTATGAGTGACGCAAGGAAACTGGAGCAGGCAGGGAGCACCACAGAGGACAGAGTGCCCAGCGGGTTTGTTGTTTTGCTTTCTTTGGGTTCCCAGACCCAGGCTGCCCCTGCTTCCGCCACCATGAGAGGACGTGCAGCCCCTCCCGGCCACATGTCCCATAACCTGAGCCAGGCGCGTGTGACTGTCTTACTAACGCCCGCGGCGCTGCCAGGCTGCCACACTGCCACACTTGGGTCCTTCCTCTCCTCCTGAGGGCTTAGCCGGAGTCCCATCGCTGCACCCCATGCCTCACTCAGCTCTGCTCCACTAATCCAAGATGCCATTCCTTTCGGAGTTTCACACCCAGCGTATGTGCAAAGAAGGCCTTTCCATAGTGCACCACATTGCTTTCTTCCCTTTTCGTTACATACATTTCTTCTGTGTAAGAAAAATATGATTCACTATACTGTATTCTCGATTTCTTTTCCTGTTCTTACTGTTAATATTTATCCAGTTCACCTGCCATTTTATATTTTCTAATTATATGCTGTCAGTTTCATTGCCACCAAAATCTTCTGTCTTATATCCTGTTTCTAAATGCAATGGTTTCTCTCGTAGCCTTCTTTCTTAGAGAAAATGTATGCTGAAATACTGTGAAAAGGAGGCTCTGCTGTTTCCTGCTTGCCGGTCTGTGTGACTTATTCACTTCAAAGCTGTGAATCTGAATCCATGTAACACTGGGGCTTGCTGCTGACTTATAATCATTATGTTGTTGCTTGGAATCTCTCACGGGGCTAGACCTAGTTGATAGTAAAGCAAATTTATGTCTGATTTTTGTGTATTAGCAATGTTATTATTCAAATACATCCATATGCCTGTTAGCCGACAATTTTTAACTTAATTTAAATTTCCCCCACCTCTTGTTTTCATGCCAGGTCACATGCGTCGGATGTTACGGATTACTCTTACCCGGCTACTCCCAACCATTCTCTGCACCCCCAGCCGGTGACCCCTTCCTACGCAGCTGGTGACGTGCCACCACATGGGCCTGCAAGCCAGGCTGCGGAGCATGAATACCGGCCCCCGTCTGCCTCGGCGAGGCACATGGCCCTCAACAGACCTCAGCAGCCGCCGCCCCCGCCTCCGCCTCAGGCCCCAGAGGGGTCCCAGGCCTCTGCACCGATGGCTCCAGCAGACTACGGGTAACTCAGTGTGCCTTGTACCCTAATCCCTACTGGCCTTACATTTGAATCTTGCTGTATGTGGTAGGAGAATTTTAACTCTGTTATTTTAGAGGCCAGGATAGAGTCAAGGATGACTGGATGTAGATACTAGCAGCTGTAACATTCTGTGTGAAATAAAGCAGGTGCAGTGTAAGCTCAGACTTACAGCTGAGTCTCAAGCCACACTGTGCACGCATGCGTGTTCCCTCACACACACTCTGGGTGTTTGGATGACTCTTTAAGCCAAGGCGTTGATAAAGGGTATTAAGTGCTGATTTTGTGAACCTGTCCCAAACCCTCAAGTTTCTGGACACATCCTGGGTGGACCGCAGAGAATTGTTATCACAGATGAGAAGACCACACCAAGCAGCTCCTGTGCCTCACTTCTCAGGCTTGACCAAAATCTCCTGTCATGACCTCTGACCACCCAGACATCATTCTGCCCCACGCCCTCCTGTTTCCTGACAAGCAGCATTCAGAGACCTCCATGTTCAGGCCTTTATCAATTTAGGCACCCACCTCTCTTTTTTTGGCTTTACCCTAGTCTTTAAAGACTTCATTCCTCAGAGTTGGTGCCCAGGAAAGTTACTGTGTGTTGGCATCCACTGCTAACACGTGTCTGCGCACCCCTGTCTGAATGACAGTCCTTCTGCTGGCAGAAGTGCCCTCCCTGGCCACGCATGCCAAGTCAGGTCCCCAGAGTGGCTTGGGGCTGTGTCAGGCCAAGGGAGGGCCCATGGTCCAGTTAGTTTGGAAGACCCTTGGCTGACTAGAATTCAGCAGATTTCTTGGCTGTGTGACTTTTCGAAGCTTTTGATACATACCTGGGCACTGCAGGCATGGCGCATTGCCACGGGGGTGGGCTAGAGAATGTAGAAAGCTCCCAATCTGGTTGACCTTAGGACCCTTCAAAGACAAGTTTGTGAGCTACGGCCTTGAGATCCCAGTGTGAAGGCTTCACCGCGCTGCCGCCCTGGCCTCTGCAGTCAGCTGCCTGATTCTGCCTTTCTTCGGGGAGTGCCGCACTTTTTGAGTGGTCCTCCTTTTGGTACATTTCAGTAGCAGGTCTTGACTTCTGTCGTAATGAATAATGTCAGACTGTGACAATAACTGACCCAAGGTGTGCATGTTCGCATCCTGCCATGATTGAAGTTCAGGTGACAATACGTGTTGTGTCTGGGGATGGCTCTGTTAGGCGTCTAAGAGCTCACAGGATGTGACCCTCTCTTGTTCCCTTGGTGATTGTGTGCCTCGTATCTCTCTCAGGATGCTCCCAGCGCAGATAATTGAGTATTACAACCCATCAGGACCACCTCCTCCGCCACCTCCTCCTGTGATTCCCTCAGCACAAACTGCCTTCGTCAGCCCTCTCCAGATGCCCATGCAGCCCCCGTTCCCCGCATCAGCCGGCTCCACGCACGCGGCTCCTCCTCACCCACCCTCCACTGGGCTCCTGGTCACAGCCCCGCCACCCCCGGGCCCGCCACCTCCCCCGCCAGGCCCTCCTGGCCCCGGGTCTTCTCTTTCGTCCTCCCCAATGCATGGCCCCCCAGTCGCTGAGGCGAAGCGGCAAGAGCCAGCACAGCCACCCATCAATGATGCTCGAAGCGACCTGCTCGCTGCTATTCGAATGGGTAAGTGGAGCCCCCAGACACACAGCCTGCCTTCCAGCGAGAAGTTTCCTCGTGTCTCCAGCCAGCTGCAGCCTCCTTGTCTTCAAATGACTCCTCACTGTGTTTTTAAAAATAGAGTTAAAGGGGTCTTGATTGTTTTGTTTTTTTTGTTTTGTGTTTTTGAATAGTAGATGTGTTTTTGTCCACTGTAAGGTAAACAAATTGTGATAAAGAATGGCCGAGTACGGTGGGCTCATACCTGTAATCCCAGCACTTTGGGAGGCCGAGGCGGGCGGATTGGTTGAGCTCAGGAGTTTGAGAGCAGCCTGGACAATATGGCAAAAACCTGTGCCTACCAAAAATTCAAAAAAAATTAGCTGGGCATGTTGGCCTGTGCCTGTAGTCCCAGCTACTCAGGAGGCTGAGGTGGGAGGGTTGCTTGAGTGTGGGAGGTCAAGGCCTCAGTGAGCTGTGGTCACGTCCCTGCACTCTAGCCTGGGCGACAGAGCGAGACCCATCTCAAAAAAAAAAAAAAAAAAAAAAAGATTGAAATTAGGAAGTCTTTACTTACCTAGAAACCAGAAACCCAATAACTGAAGTGATCAATTAATTGGATCTCTGCATTCTACTCTAAGGGGAAAAGTATAAATGAAAGAAAATGAGCTCATATGAACGATTTCTTTAAAAAGAAGAGTTTGTTCTGGACTTGTCATATTTGCCTGATGTCCTAAGCCAGTGGTTTTTCAGCATCTATAATATTGAACAGCATAACCCTTTTGTCAGACGAGAGTCCTGCACTGACCCCCTGACCACGAAACACATGGAAACAGAGCATCTCGGGTGGACTGGGGTGGACAGTCTGCCTTCGCCTGTCTTGGGCTGCCCAGAGGGCCCCTGGCCACCTCTAGTCCGCACCGTGGATTCTTAGGCAGGTCCCAACCCAGGTTGGTCGAGGGTCACTGACATGTTACGGGAATATCTAAGAGCTTCTCGCCTGTGGGGAGCCTCACAGACTTGGTCACAGTTTAGTCATCTCATCTGGAAGTGACCGAGCAAGGAGCCTGGCTGCAGCCCGCCAGCTCAGCGTCAGGGATGTCCTTCAGAGGAGCTGTGATGCTGCGGCCTCTGCGTTTTTCCTGTGTGCCCAGGAACCAGGCCCGCAGTGGGGCCCACGCACCCCTCTAAAGACACCAGGGTCCTCTGTATACCTGGACATCATTGACACACTTTTATTTTGTCAAGATAAAAAAATTCCTAGAGGTATATTAGCTCATGAATAGCAAATTTGGGGTCATTGTAGGACAGTGTTGGATTTGCCTTGCTTTTTTTTTTTTTTAACACCTTATAAGCCCTGTCTACCAAGAGTGGATACATAACCTGTATCTAATCTTGAGGAAACATCTGATACACCCAAATGGAGAGACATTCTGCAGACTAGCTGCCTGTATTCTTCAGAAATGAGAAGGTTGTAAAACACAAAGACTGTGAAGAACTGTGCAGATTAAAGGCCATTAACAAAACTTGACACCACTGTCACAGATAATTTCCACTGGATTCTGAACCAGGGGATAATCTTTTCCATTTGCAATTAGATTGGGTCTTTTTGCAATATTTGAATAATATTTGTAGGATAGATAGTAGTATTGTATCCAAACTAATTTTGTGATTTTGATTTTTTGGGCGGGTGAGGGTAACACATGAACATTTTAGGGGTAAAGGGACATTATATGCTGTTCACTCTCAAATGGTCCAGAGAAAAGCGTCTGTGTCTTTCTGTGTAAAGATGATAGGGGAAGATTGGGAAATAAACGTGGTTAGATGTTAGCATTTGGGGAATCCAAGTATATGGGAATGTTTTTCTGCTGGTCTCATAGCTGTTCCGTAAATCTGAAATTATTTCAAAACAGTTAAAAAATGAATGGATACCAGCTTGGGCAACATTGCAAGACTCTATCTCTACAAAAAAGAAAATACAAAATTTAGCTGTGCATGGTGGCGTGTGCCTGTGGTTCCAGCTACTCAGGAGGCTGAGGTGGGAGAATTGCTTGAGCCCAGGAGGTTGAGGCTGCAGTGAGCCATGATCGTAACACTGCACTCCAGCCTGGGTCACAGAATGAGACCCTGTCTCAAAAAAAAAAAAAAAAAAAGGGTAAACATTAAATCATCAAATATCTTACTTCGTTACTAAGCTAGAAAGTAGATGATGGTATTTTATGTTCATTTCCACAGTAATTGTTGAAATAAAGGTTTCTCAGTTACTTTCGGGTTAGCTGAGAGTGAGTAGCGTAGAACACTGTTTCCAAGGCCCCGGATGCCAGTGCTGCCTAGTAGATGTCCTGTGATGATAGAAATGTTCCAGCCTGCAGCGTCCCAGAGTAGCCACTAGCCACATGGCAGTTCATGCTTAGAAGGCTGTATGTGGCTAGTGGCTGCTGTCTGGGATGGTGCAGCTCCAGAATTTTCTCTAATGGTGTTCATGTACACTGAAATTATGAATTTTTAATATTTTAGCACATTTGTTACAAAAAATCTTTTCACTTCGAATGCGTATGTTTTTGCTCATGAAACTTTTAATATTCCCTGAGCTTTTCTCCCCTCAAATTTCCGAAACTTTCTATCCTTAGTGTCAGTAGGGAAAAAAAAGTCCAGTTTGTTTGTTTACCTTTAATTTGGAGCCAGCAAAAGGATGTGATTCTGAACCACGGGTTGTGTCTGCAGGAATTCAGCTGAAAAAGGTGCAGGAGCAGCGGGAGCAGGAGGCCAAGCGGGAGCCTGTGGGGAACGACGTGGCCACCATCCTGTCCCGGCGCATCGCCGTGGAGTACAGCGACTCTGACGACGACTCAGAGTTCGACGAGAACGACTGGTCCGACTGAGCAGAGGCCGGCGCCGAGGCCGCATGTGGGAGCGTGTTGAAGAGTTTAAGTGGTCTCTACACCCAAATAGTGGTATTCTAATCCCGTAGCATAGCACCTTTTGTATAAATAATGTGATATTGCTTCTGCACATCCAAAAATTCTGGGTCTTTTCAGTATTTACTGTGTAATACTTAAGTGCCACTGAACATAGCAAATTGTGCTACACATGGGGAAATAGGCTGTCACTATCGCATTGTCCTGAAAACAGCATCTGCTTTCCTCTTGACCATGGGAGTATTTCGTGCCGTTTGGGTTTCCTCTTACTGATCAGTATAACTCTGCAGACCTGCTGTGTGTTTGTGAAGCTGCCTGGTGTTAGGTCTCTGCAAGACTAATGACTATGTCAGAGTGACGTCTTCCAACCAGTAAGTGATATTGTTTCACCGCTTTGGGGTTTCCTTTTCTTTTTTTAAAGGATGTGTTTCTGAAGAAGTTGGTTTTAGAGGGAAAGGTTCAACAAATAGGGAGAATCCGAGGTTTCTGCTTTCAGTTTCTTGGCTTGGTAGCCTCTAAGTGAATCTGAATGCTCTGCTGAATAATTTCATTGCCTCTGCTCACGCCTGTCAAATATGAAATTGGAAGGGCCCTTTTCAGGCTGGGTTCCCTGTGGGCCTTTGCTTAGTAAATGCCTGTTGATGGTTTTGCTAGAGAGTTCAGCAGCTCAACAGTAATGAAAGTGAAGAACAGAGTCCTTTTTCCTTCCTGGGGCCATTGGGGGTGACACTCCAGATACTTGCCAGCCTCTCCAGTGTGGGCACCAGCTGGCCGGAACAGATGCGAGCAGTCCATGACTCTGGGAGCTACACTGCTGAGCTGGGCAGAGCTGCGGCACAGGGTCTGGGCTGCAAAGGAGCCCCGCTCCTTTAATTTCCTGACAGCTGTGTCCTGAGTGAGCCGCAGTTCTGAGCTCCTCAGCGAGCAACAGACAGCGCTTTGGATGGCACCTTTCGCCACTTGGTCGGAATTTTAAAAGCTTAGGTTTAGGTGAAAGTAGATATTGACAGCTATTCACCTTTCACGGTGCTGGAGCCAGATTAGGGATCACTCCCGTGAGGAGGGCCTTCACCCTGTCCTAGAAGCACACGGTTCTCCTCTCTCCTGTTGTTGGCACATTACATGGTAAAAAGCACCTCCTGAGATTCCCTTGATCAGCCCTGCTGCTGTAGCACAGCGCCGCGCCCTCGCCTCCGCCCTTCCTGCTGTTCCCACGTGGCAAAACCAGGGACCCACGGGAAAACTCAAGAATGAGAGCTTCTGTATCTTGTAATTCTGGATGAAAGATAACTGTTTGTGTTGAATAAACAGGTGCCCCAGGCTTTGATTATAGATGCGACTTCAAAAATATGCTAAGACCCTTGACTTACTAAGGACTTTAACCTACTTAACAGTATTTCATATGCATTGTGGTTAGTTACTTGGTTATGATGGGAAGGGAAGAATCTGGAGCTAAAAGCAGAGCTGTTTGAGGTGACGGTAGGAATGTCAGCAGGATGGTGACGGGGGTTTTAGTTAATGCATCTGAGCAAGTCAGCCAGCCCCGAAATCCCCTCGGTGTGTGTGTCTCGAGTGGATACCTGTTGAGCTTGCGGGCAGTGACTGCACAGAGCCTGTCCATTGGGTTCAGTCATGTAGGTCTGAAGCCCTGAAAAGCCTCATGTCTGCATCCCCTTTCCAAGGCTGCTTCCCTGGCGTGTCTGTTCTCTCCTCTGTCCCAGGCGCTGGGAGCGGCCTCTTCAGCGTCTTTTCCTAGAGCTGGTCACCACTAGGCTGTCACTATAAATTCCTTGAGTGTAAGTAACAGTTATTAATGAACTTCTAAATTTCTAAGTTCTCTCTCTCTCTTTTTTTTTTTTTTTTGTTGTTGTTGTTAAAAAGGGCCTACTACACTGGCATTATTCTTAGGACTTCTGTGGCTTTCAAAGTCTGACTTACTCGGCTTTCTTGTTCCTTTTGTATTAGGAGTTCCTCGTGTGGGTCTGGAACTCCCATTTGGTAAATGCTTCTTTGTTTTTAATGGCCCTTCTGTTCTCAGGATGGAGAGAACACAGAAGCTACTATCCATGTCAGGATTTATTCTATTTATATCTTATTACAATGAAATTAGTGGCACTTTATTCATAAATATTCTTGAGCCTGTTAATTATTAGTTGTCTTCCTGTAGTTGAATCAACAAGTTATTTTCAACTCAGTTTTATGACTTGTGAAAAAGCTTTTGCCCTGTTGTGTACCATAACCTTTAAAAGAATGGAAAATGACTGAAATCCAATTTAGATTATTTTTAGAGTATTTTTCCAGCAAATTCAACTTATTGTGAAATTTAAATCCAGATCTTTTCTAATATGGTATTACATGAAAAGAATAAAGAGAAGATTTGAATTTTCAGTTTCATTTTCAAAAACTATTTACCAAAACAAATGGAGAAGAAACATTCAAAAGCACATTTCATTTCTACGAACTTTATGTTATAAATTACAGTTATAAATTGTAAGGTAATTTAAAATTGTCCCTTGTATTATTTCTCCATGTCTGTTTTAGTTTAATGTCTCCTAAGCGTTTTTCTCATAGCGTAGCCCTAGGGAAGGGATGGGAAGGTTGCCCAGTCCCTGATGGCTGTGCACACAGGAGACGGTGGAGCACAAGGCGAGTTTGCACTGTCAACCCCAGACCGTAAGCTTGGCTACACTGACGTTTTTCTTTACTAAGGATACTACTCAAAAGTTAACATTTTCACCTCAGTAAATTTTTAGAACATCAAAATGTTTTCTGAGCACCAAGTGGCTAGGTTGTAAAAGTTTTGTAATAATTTGCAATTAAAATACATGATACATTTTAATCCATTAAAGACTAGTGGGAATGTATCAGCCAGAGTAGCAAGTAATTTTTGTTTTATAAATCATAGTATCTGTCATCTTGCAGTATTACCAATGCTGTTGTAAATTGAATTTAAAGTGGTATTAAAAAAAACTGTTAAACAATTTTTATCTGTTTGTATATCTTACTATAGATTATGTACAAGTAACATCTAAATAAAATTACACTTTTAACCCTAAGAGGTTTTGCTTATTAATAACAGTGTTGTACGTTTGGCTTTTTTGGAAGAGAACTCGGTGTTAAATGGTTGGTTGTTTTTGCTTTTGTTTAGCATTTTCCTTGTTAGACAACAGAAGACACTGCTTTGGTTTCCATTTCTGCATAATTTTTGTTGTCACCAGGAGTTCAGATTGAATTCCTGAAGGACTCGGGGCAGCGTTAGTCTGGTTAGAAAGAAAGCCACGCTAGGAGTAGGGAGCCACCTGTTGAGAGGATAGAGCCTGGGGCGGGCAGGAGGGTCTTAACCACATTTACTCTCAACGGTAAAAGTGAATAGCACGCTGTGGTATGTATTGCTTATGGGATGTTTTCATTTAATCCTTACAATAATCCTTAACATTCTGTTTGATGTGTGGGAAACTAGAGTGAAGCTAGGTTACCCTGTCAGGGACCTTAGTCAATAGAAAACTCAGTTCTGGGGCAGAATCACACGTGGGGGTAATGGGAGTCGAGATTGGGTGGGTGAGTGTGGCCACATACATCAGAGACAGCCAGACTGGAGGTCAGGCTTCCTGTAGTAGCTGCTTTCAAGTTCCTGATGCACACGGTGTGTACCTCTACCACGGCACACATGCTGCTTCTGTGTGTAGCTTTTCACTAGACTGGGTGTTCCTTGTAGGCCTAAGTCACCTTTGCATCCTGAGAGCCTTGGCACAGCACCCAGCCTCCTAGGCAATGAATGAGCAGCTGCTTTTTGCATGATTAGATGAGTGGATGGATTTCTGAGTGGTTTTCTTTAGCAAAAAGTAAAATGTGAGCAACTTTTTAAAACATGGCAAATTCTACCAAATACCTTGCATTTCCTCCTTAGTACTTGTCGTCTGATGTGCGGCTCCCTCTTTGTGGTGTGTATTCCCCACCAGACTGAGCTGTGGGAAGCAGGCAGGGGCCTCTCTGCTGCTGTATCCTGTGTCTTGAGCACAGCGCCTGGCACTTCCTAGGTGTCACGTAGTTATTCAGGGATCGTGGTTCATAGGGAGAAAGGGGAGGCTTCTTCAACAACTATTTGTGAGCCTAATAAGATTTTAAATACATGGATATGTATAAAACACTTGGAAGAGTGCCTGGTGCTAAGCAGACACCCAGTGGATGTGACCGCCCTTTTCGTCTACAAGCCACTGGCTGGAAAAGAGTGGCAGGCCGGGCTCCGCCCTCATGGGGACTGCTCATCTAATGAGAAAAAAGGACATTAAATATTGTCGATTAAGTAATTTAGAGCATTTGACATGTGCTTAGTTTGGGGCGGGATGAGAAGTGCCCAATCTCAGTGGGCCAAGGGAAGCTGAGATTTGAGAATGCACAGAAGTTAGCACAGGGAGGGAAAGGAGTTTTTCAGTAGAGGGAACAGCATATGCTTTCCCTAAGGTGGGAAAGACAGTACGGGGTGAGAATGGAACTAAAGTGTCAGTGGAATAGAAGCACTTAGAGGAGGAAGTGTCATGAGATGGGATACAAAGACGCTGGAAACCTCCCATGCCCAGCATTTGGGATTTAGGGAGCTTTCTGAGCCAACAAACCCCACCATGATAACATATCTGCCATAGCTGCACACCTATCAAAATCTTCGTATTTACAGCCTATTGGTTTTTTATTGATCTTAATAGCCTCATGCCTTAGATGGCGTTAATATTAGAAAGGATCTTAGGTCCGTTTTATTTATATGTATTTAGAAGGCATCTTGGTGCTCTGCTAGTCTAGCTCCTAGCTTTAAAGATGGGGAAAAGGCCATTGCTTCCATTGATGGGGGCTCAAAGCTTGGTCTCTTAACTCTTGAATTTTCAATTCAAGAGTTCAATTCAAGAGTTCCATAAAGTTGTTCAGTAAACACTCATATACCCCTCTCCATCTATTCATCAGTTCTTATTTTTTATGCATTTCAAAGTAATGTGTATACTTCACCCTTGAATTCTTCAGCATACATATCATTAGAGTTTAATATTTATAACGTAAAATATACTTAGAGTAGGTTCAATGACTCTATTCAGTCATCCGTTACATAATTTGCTCTTAAGCCCATCTTGTAAATTTTTTATTTCAGACATTGGATTTTTTTCACTCTAGAATGTCCTGACGGTTCTTTTTTTTTGTTCATTCATTACAAGCTTATTTTCCATCTTTGAGCATAGTTATACTGGCTTTTTAAAAATCTGTGCGAATTCCAACATCTGGATTTTTTTTTCAGGATCAGTCCCTATTGATTGTTTTCACCCCTGAGTGCATGCCTAGTAGTTTTGGATTGTATTGTAAACTTGGTGGATGATATATTTTAGAGACTCTGGATTCTGTTATGTTCCTCCAAAAAGTATTGATTTTTTTTTTTTTTTAAGGAAGACAGTTAACATGGCTAGATTTAAGCTCTCAATTCCCTGCTGCCCCCATCACCCAGCACACACACAAGGATAATAACAGAAGTTTCTTAAGTTCTTTTAACCTTAGCCAGGCTGCTTGGAGTTTCTTTGGCTCACGCTTGGTTACAGGATCAAACAGAGACTCAGGCAGTTTTACACAGAATTTTTGGATCCCTCTCTGGCTCTTGTTTGTAGGAACACTTCACTTTCAATCTTCTTTGGTCGCTCTGAACTCAGCCCTCTCATTTTTTTAAGCCAGTAAGATTGTGGGTTAAGTCAGCCAGCCAAGACTGCAGATTTTCTGTTCAGGCTTAGCTGCCTGCTTGGCAGAACAGGGCCTGCCCTCACCAAAACGCCTTTAATAATCAGAAACACAAAGCCTGTTTCTTCTGCCAAGCATCAGCTCCCCCCTCGTGTGTTTCTGGTTTTGATTTCAGTGCAGTGCCTTCGATGGCTGTGAGGTGTATTTTGTCCAGTTCATAACTGTTGTCATAGTAATTTGGTCTGAAATGAACTAGTTCTCCAGTCCCAGAAGCCTCATTCTATAAATATTTGATGCAACATTTATTTTTAAAAATGTTAATGTAAATTTAAAAATGCAGACTGATGTTTAATACCTAATTACAACAAATGAGCAGCGTCTCCATTTTTCTGCCAGGCAAACTTGTGTTTGCAAGGACCCCACAATAAAACTGGTAACATAGTTCTTTAACAAAGTGGTATCCAAGTATTGCATGATGTGATAGGAAACACGTGTCTGCATCTTCTTATCTGAATCAGAATGTTCTTTAAGGCCGAGTGCTGTGGCTTACGCCTGTAATCCCAGTACTTTGGAAGGCTGAGGTGGGCGGGTCATTTGAGGTCAGGAGTTTGAAACCAGCCTGGCCAACATGGTGAAACCCCGTCTCTACTAAAAATACAGAAATTAGCCGTGCATGGTGGTGTGCACCTGTAATCCCAGCTACTCAGGAGGCTGAGGCAGGAGAATTGCTTGAACCCGGGAGGCGGAGGTTGCAGTGAGCTGGGATTGCGCCACTGCACTCCAGCTTGGGAGACAGAGCGAGACTATGTCTCAAAAATAAAATAAAAAACCAAACCCAGAATGTTCTTTAAACCGTACAAGCAGAACAGTATGTGAGTCTCATGGGCATTAGGACTACTTTAACAAATCGTCAGCCTTGCCCCCAGTCTCCATTTTTATGTTCACCAAATAACTTTAATATTTTCACTGAGTTTTATAAATTTAGATTTCAGGAATAAATCTATACACATTAAATATTTACTTTTAATTACTGGGGTTCATTTGAATCATGGGTTCTACTACCTAGAAGTTTGTAACCACCGCCTAGCATCACCACTACGTAAGGGTTCATATGGGGCCGTGGTATGGGACCGTGCACTGCGCTCAGATTTGGTGTTCTGTGAAGACAGTCCTAATACAGAGTTGTGTCACAAGCTTTCGAGGACATGGATATTTAATTTGGAGGTGTAGGTGACTTGTAGAGATATCACCCAACAGGGAACTAGATGAGAAGGAGATTTGCTCCCTGAGTATACTTTCTTCTCGGGCCTGGCACCTGGACATTGATTTGTCGAAACACATGAGCACTGTCCTGTGGATGTCTGTACATCTGATCTTTTAATTGCCCCTCTGCATTTACCCTGTGCACTTGTGATGTGAGTAATTAGCTTGAAATACAGCACCATGATTAGTTAGAGGTGGTGAATTGGCCGATGATTTACCATGAAGAAAAATTAAGAAAATATGCCATTTAAGAGTAATTCAAAAACCTACCAAGTGGTACTTAACGTGAAGTGACATTTAAAAGCATTTCACATTCGAGGATGTGCGTCAGCTGCTGTGGCCTAAAACCAGTTTAAACAGCAGTTTGATTCTGCCGCCGGCATGTCCTGAACCTGTGAACGTGACTTAGCATCTGCATTTAGAAGACGTTTCCTTGCCTGTGTGTAGGTGACGGTGGTTTGAAGTGTATCTTTTACTCTTCTGAGAGCCACACTTGAAGATCTTGATAATTAAGTTAGGGGAGCAGCTTTCAGCTCATTCAAAATGTCTTTTGATATTTCGGAGACCTAGCCAGGCATGGTGGTGGCTCATGCCTGTAACTCCAGCAATTTGGGAAGCTGAGATGGGAGGATCACTTGAGCTCAGGAGTTTGAGACCAGCCTAGGCAACATAGCAAGACCCCATTGCTACAAAAAGAAAAGGAAATTCGCTGGGCATAGCAGCTCACTCCTGTTGTTTCGGCTACTCAGGAGGCTGAGATAGGAGGATTGCTTGAGCCCAGGGGGTGAAGGCTGCAGTGAGCTATGATCGCACCACCGCACTCCAGCCTGGGTGACAGAGCGAGACTGTCTCACACAAAAACAACAACAACAAAAACCACGCACACACATCAAAGAATCAAAGACTTGGGCCATTTGGTTTTCCAGTTGGAGGATTTCAGCGACGTGCCTTGAGGTCCGCGGCAGGCAGCGGCGTGGTGATTAGCACTGGATGATTGACATGAAGGGCCCCAGGTCGCCTCCTCCCAGGGCGCCTGGCCACATTTCCATCTGCACAGGTCAGTGTTGCTGTGGCTCCAGCAGCCCCGTGTCCCTCCTGTCCCCGTCTCTGGCTCGCCTTGTCACTGCAAACCTCCCTCCTCCACCAGCACAACTTTCCTTGCCAGGCTCCTTCCTCACAGAGGCCGCGGGTCCCTGTGGCCCCCACATCGCCTTGGCTCCTGCCGTCCTTCCCTCTTCCCCCGACAGGTGACCTGTCCTCTCCTGTCCTCCCCAGATGCTTCCACAGCCAGCCCGGTCAGACCCTGCCACACTGGGTTTTGGGGGTGCAGAAGCCCACGTAAGTTAATAAAGGAGCCGGCCCTCTCAACAGAGATTAGAAATCCCAGGCTCATTCCCACAATGCCTGCCTGGGATGCGTGTTCAAATACAGATTTCCAGGCCCCATCCCAAACCTACTGCATCAAAACCTTGAGCACAGGACCCAGAATCCACAGTTTCCCCGGCAGCCTTCTGGAGCGGTTCTTACTAGGCACACCAAAGTTAGGCCTTGCCCCTCGTGCTGACCTGGAATGATTGACAGGAGCCCAAAGATGCCACCTGCAATGCTCTGGGCTATTGGATGACGAATGGTGCCTCATGGACTCCAGGGGGGACCCAGCGCCCTCTCCAGAGGCGGTTTCTTCCTCCAGTGTCTGGTTGGCAGCAGCTGAAGCGCTGCCCACAAAGATGAACTGCGTTACGACCCATTCGTGTTCATCTTTGGACCCCAAATGCAAAGATGCAGAGCTGCCATCCTTAATGCCCATGTTCCTCTCGGAGCAGCTCTCCCTGTTGCACAGCCCCTTGCTGTCTGCACGCCCCCAAGCTTCTCGCTTGGTCAGGTCGACGGTGCTGGCCGGTGCTGGCCGCACAAAGCATGTGGGAGCTCACGGTCCTGGCGCAGGTCATTCAGGAGCTCCTTCCTATTCAGGGCTTGGGGAGGAGAAGGGGCCTGAGCTTTGCCTGTGGGCTGTCCGCACTGATGTCACTCACTGGATGGCCTTCCTGGGCTGGAGTGGGGAGAGGATCCTATTCTCTGCTGTTTCTACTGCTTGGGTCCTTGTGGCAGACACAGGGGCTGGCACACTGCATGCAAGCAGAGAAAGCATGGCCTCTCCCAGCTTCCCCCCACCGGATGCTGTGGACATCAGCCTGGCACTCTTACGTGTCCCTGCATGGCCCCTGTGTCCTGCCCCCTGACTTCTGCCCTAGGCTGTTTGCGTGATGCATCTCCTGCGCAGTCCGGCCAGCCCTCCCTCCTCCTCCAGCAGACAGTGGAGACCTAAGAGGTGATGCGTCACGGCAGCGGGACCCCACCCCTTGGCCTCAGCTGGGACAGGCAGCATCAGAGGACGCATTTAAGGTAGCAAAGGCCTGCACTGATTTCTTTTTGGGTCACGCCTTTTACAAAGATGTTTTGCTGGGGGCTGTCTGTGGTCTGCCACGCTCAGGTGGAGAAGGAAGCTTTCTTCCCCTTCTCTTCCTGACCGGCTTCCCTTGGGGGTGCTCAGATATTCCACCTGCAGGGGCCGCCCATGGGGCTTGCCCCAGATCCCCTTTCCCACATATCACTTGACTTTAAATGGGAAACAGAGTAAACATTCTTGGGTGACGCCCACACCTAGGAATCCTGGTTATCTGCCTTCTGCTAAGACCTGGGCCAGAGACTGGTTTACACCTGGTGGGCCCCCGACCTCGTTCTGACAAAGGCCACGTCTGTGTTGAACCTGGTGGCCCAGGAGACTGGAGTCGGTCAGTGCCTGTCCCTCCCCGTTGCGCAACTGGACTTGTTCCCAGCCGAGCACTGAAAGGGAGCAGCGCTGTCTGTGCTAAGGCCCTTGGAAGGAAGAGATTGTGGAAGGCGATTAGGATGAGTGTCTTCCTGATTCAGGCCTGGTGAGGGAGGAGGTGGGGCCGCCTGAGTTCAGCGGCTTGGTGGTTGTTAACTAGGGAGCAGAGCGAGGTGCAGTCAGGGCAGGAAAGGAGGACAGTCCCGCCCTCTGTGGCCTGGGCCGCTGACAGCAGGGTCAGGCGGTGGGGAGCGGGTCAGTGGAGCCGGGAGTCCCCAGTCCTCCAGCTTAGCGTGACTCAGTGTGTGAACCCCTCACTGGGGACCCCTCTGTGCCTGACCCCGCCCAGAGGGGCAGATGACACGAAAATCAACCACTGCATCCCCAGGACCGCTACACGTCCGCTGAAGGAACAGCTGCATCTGCCGGAGGGATGCTCTGGGCCCTGCGGGGTAAGCAGGTCTGAGCCTCAGCCTGGTGCATCTCTGCTGGAGTGTGGTGACATCCTCCGTCGCATTTCCCGCTTAGATGAAGCAGCAGCAGCTTTGGGATGACCAATCTTTTTTTTTTTTTTTTT
>NW_012106586.1:3505388-3506470 GCF_000951045.1 Mandrillus leucophaeus
CGGGGCACAGGCCTCCTCCAGGAGCATGCACGGGGCACTGGCTCTGCACTGGGCAGAGGAGTAGGGACAGAGGAGTGGTTGTTTTGGAGAGTGGCTGCTGGAGGGTAGCTGCGGAGTGTGGAGGAACAGGCAGCTGTGTGAACAGGCTAACTTCAGAGTGGCCTGGGAGCTGAGGATATGGAGGTCAGCCTGCACACCATCTGGACAGAGAGTGGGGTGGGGTTGCCAATGCGGGCGTGGGCTGGGAAATCTTGCTTGACGTCCCCCAAACCCTGGGATGCCACACACCCGCCCCAAGGGCTCCCTGAGCAGGGAGGGAGGCAGGCCAGGCTCAGGACTGTGGCTTAGAGGCCCCTCAGGAGTGAGCTGCATGACGGTGGAATGGGGCCGGGGTGGCCTCTGTGACCACCCTGGAGGAGATGCGGGGGGCGCAGCGTCACCGTGTCCCTGGCCTCTGCAGACCTGTGTGCCCGCTTCTCCCAGGGCTGGGGTACAGGCCTAGGTATTTGAACATTTAAAACAAACCATTAGAAATCTGCCTTTGGAAGTGTTGGGGCTCAGAAAATGCTACCCCAAAATGGAGGTCTCGGAAGCAGCCTCAGAAGCAAAAGGTTTTCCCTGACCTCCTCCCACCCTCCTGTCTCTCAGTCCCGTTCTCCCCCGAGGCCACCCACAGAAACCAGAATCCCTCTTCCCCAAGATGGGTCATAGAAACCAGACCCGCTTCTCTCCAAAGCCAGCCATAAAACCTGTGACTCTTTTTTCCTTCTCTGCCTTTCTGTGTCAAAACTGGTCATAAGGAAATGATCTGACCTACCTTGTTTGACCTCTGGTCCTAAGACCCCCTCATTCCAGAAGGAAGGAATGGGTGCTCAGAGAGGCCAGGCAGAATCTAGCCGGACAGGCCTTGCTGGGTGTCCTCACTCGGTGTCGGCGCTGGATCACACCCTTCTTGTCCATCATATTCCACCCGGCCGTCCATACTTTGTTGGACGGAAGCATAAAAATGGGCAAGTTCGGCCGGGCGCGGTGGCTCACGCCTGTAATCCCAGCACTTTGGGAGGCCGAGACGGGCGGATCAC
>NW_012106586.1:3506758-3507606 GCF_000951045.1 Mandrillus leucophaeus
TTTTTTTTTTTTTGACACAGGGTCTCGTTTGTTGCTCAGGCTGGGGTGCAGTGGTACGATCATAGCTCACTGCAGTCTCAAGCTGGAGCGATCCTCCTGCCTCAAATCTCCCAAGTAGCTGGGACTACAGGCGCGCACCACCACACCTGGCTATTTTTTGTAAAGATGGGGTCTTGCTATGTTCTATTCCATGCCCAGCCCTTCTGATGCCAGACGCTGAATCCCTGGCCCTGAGCTCCTCCCCAAGGGCCCTTTGCAGGAGGAAGCTGGTCAGCTCCCAGCCATTCTGCTGCTCTGCCTGGAAGCTGTGGCCCTGATTGCCACTTGGAGGGTGATGGCTGGAGGCCCAAATGGACACCCAAAAGCAGATGAGCTTGATGCGAGGAACAAGGAATAAGGAACAATGTGGCCTCTTTCAATGTGAGGCTGCAGGGCTAGCCTCAGAGGGTAGTCTGCCCCCAGATTTGGCCTAGAAGCCAATGGCTAAACTCCCAGAGCTGTAGGTTGCTCCCAGGCCTGACTCCCACCCTCCCCAGCTCCACCCTGGGTCTGGGTTGAAGTAAATGTCTGGGATGGAGTAGGGGACATCTGCCTGACTCACTTCATTTTGAAGTTTACCCACGATGGAATCATCCTGACATCAGAGCTGCATTGTTGAACTGTCCTGCCTTTTTCCCTGCAAATGTTGAAGGAGGGTGTTTAGGGAGGCAGGAAGTAGGGCTGGCCCCATGGGTGAGGGGTGAGGGTTGGGGGTTCCTGGAGAGCAGCCCTGTGCTGCACAGGCCTCCTCCAGGAGCATGCACGGGGCACTGCACCGGGAGCATGCACGGGGCACTGGCCTCCTCCAG
>NW_012106586.1:3509212-3533102 GCF_000951045.1 Mandrillus leucophaeus
AAAAAAAAAAAAAAAAAAAAAAGGGCAAGTTCCCCTGTGCCTTCGGTCTTTATTCTGAAGGCTCCTGTGTACATACGTTACATAAACGTTTATGCCTTTTCTCCAATTAGTCTGCCTTTTGCCAGCTGATTTTGCCCCCGGGCTCCCGAAGAGGACAGGGCGCTTCTGAGCTCCGGGCCTGTGGTTCCTGGCGGGTGGACTTTACACAAATGTCAGAGGCCCCTGCGCTGTAAAAAGCAGGTGAATGTAGAAAGCAGGTGAAGTGAAAAGCGCGATTCCTGCTTTCCCTTTAACAGTCTATCAAGGGCATCCACGTTTGGTTTAATACCGAGACAGGGATGTTGGGAGGCGCTGGCCTCGGCCTCCTGGAAGCTGGTTAATATCGCTGCGGAGCCAGGGCGCCCCTCTGCGCGTCTGTGGGGAAACACCGCCCTCCTGTGGCCAGATGATGAAGTGCGTTCGCTGACGACCAGGCTCTCAAGTTCAGCTCCCTTTCACTTGCTCAATCCTTCCTTCATTCCTTCATTAAACAAACATGTATTTTTCGTGCGCTGCTGTTGAGAGTGATCTCGTACGAGTTCTTTGGAGGTCAATTTGGCAATTTAGCAACCCTGTATCAAAATTAAAACTGTACATACCCGTGACCGAGCAATTTCGTTTCTAGAATCGTATCTGAGGCAGGTTGGATTTTCCAAAAATGCTGATGACAGTATTTCTGGACCTATATTATCTTCCAGAATCTTGCCACTCCCTATCAAGAGGTGTCCCCTGTTTCCCTTTCCTTGAACCTGGTGGGATTTTGGAAGTGCCCGGCTTCCAAGGTTAGACCCTGAAAGGTAAGGAGGCTTTTGCTGGGCTCTGTTGCTTAGAATGCTATCGCTGGAACTCAGCCGCCATGTTGTGAGGAAGCCCAGGCCGCATAGAGGGGCCACACGTGAGGGTCTGCTCCCAGCTAGGGTCTTGGCCACTGCAGGGAGACAGACAGGGCCCAGCCTTACTGAGCTCTGCCTGTCAAAATGGCAGATTTCTGGGCAAAAATAAATATGGTCTCCATTTTAGATTACTTAGACTTGGGGTAATTCATTATACAGCTTTCATGACTGCAACAGATATACATTTCAGATTTATTTGCACATGAACAAAAGGACATATTCAATTCAGCACTGTTTGAAATAACAAAAGATTAGAAAACATCTTACTGTTCTTGCAGCATAATATTGATTATAGTCTATGCACATTGGAATACGCTGCAGCTGTAAAAAGAATGAGGCCATTTTCACTGAATTAAAATGATCTTCGAGATAGATTGTTAAAGTAAAAAAAAGCAAGGAGCAGAAAAATGTGTATATAATATGCTATTAGATTAAAAAAGGAAAAAACAATATATATCTTCATTTACATGTGCATACAATATTTCTAAAACGATCCACAGGAGAGTGATAGCATTACCTCGGGGCAGAGCCCCTGAGCATCTTGGGGTAAAGTGGCGGGGAGATCTCTACTGCAGACCTTTTTAGTACTTTTCATCACGTGAGTGTTTACCTGTCTAAAAAAAGTCCTAATTATTTTTAAATGTAAAAATTCTCTGTGATATGCTAGGCGGAGCGCCGTTGAGATGAAAGACACAGCTCCTGCTAACTATCACAAAATTTACCTTACTGCTGTACTATCGAGGCAAAACAGTAAAGCAATGGGGATTGTATTATTCAGGGTTTGCCAGAGAAACAGAATCAGTAGATGTGTATATATGTATGTATAAAAAAAACATATGTAATGTTTAACTGAACAGCCAGTGGCCCAGTCAAGTTGACATACATATGAAGAGATTTATTATGAGGAATTGACTTACACTATTATGGAGGCTGAGAAGTTCCATGACGTGCCATCTGCAAACTGGAGACCCAGGAGAGGGGGCAGTGTGATTCCAATCTGTGTCCAAAAGCCTGGGAACCAAGGGGCCTCCGGGTGTAAATCCCAGTTGAAGAGCAGGAAAAGATGAGATCTGCCCATGCAGGCAGGCAGGAAGCAAAAGGGGTGGATTCCTTCTCCTGTTGTTCTACTCAGGCCCTCAAGGGATTGGCTGAGGCCCCTGTACATTAGGGAGGAAAGTCTATTCTACTGAGCCCACAGATTCAAATGCTCATCTCATCTGCAAACACCCAGAAACACTGTTTAATCTGGGCACCCAGTGGCCCAGTCAAGTTGACACATAGATTTCACCACCACAGGGCAGAGAGAAGTCACAGAATCAGACTGCTTGGGTTCAAATCCTGGCTCTGTTCTGTGACCTTGGGCAAGTTACTCAAATGACCAATTCTCTAGTTTTCTCATCTCTGCAGTAATAATGCTTACCTCAAAGGGTTATTCAGGTTTTGGTAACTGGCTGTTGAACTATTCTTTTTTTTTTTTTTTTTAATTAATTAATTAATTTTTTTTTTTTTTGAGACAGTTTCACTCTTGTTGCCCAGGCTGAAGTGCAGTGGTGTGATCTCAGCTCACGGCAACCACTGCCTCCTGGGTTCAAGCGATTCTCCTGCCTCAGCCTCCTGAGTAGCTGAAATTACAGGTGCCTGCCACCATGCCCAGCTAATTTTTTGTGTAGTAGAGATGGGATTTTCACCATGTCGACAAGGTCTCGAACTCCTGACCTCAGGTGATCCACCCGCCTCAGCCTCCCAAAGTGCTGGGATTACAGGCGTGAGCCACTGCGCCCGGCCAGTGTTTCAAGTTTTTAAGAGAATGTGTCCATTTTCCCTTCTCTTTTTATTTTATTTTTATTTATATATATGTATTTAATTTGAATGGCTTCTCTCTTTTTCTTGATTGGTTTTACTACTGGCTTGTCTATGTTCTAACTTTTTTCAAAGAAATAAATATTTGGTTTGATTCATCTTCTCTCTTTTTGTATTATTCTCTCTTTCATTCATGTCAGCCCTTATCTCTGGGGTTTTTGTCTGCTTGCTTGGGGTTACTCTTCTTCTTTGTGACGCTCACCTCGTTTGTTGTTTTTTAACGAATGCATTTAAAATTAGAGTTTTACCTCTAAATATAGCTTTCTTAGTCCTACAACTGTTGACATGTGGTCATTTTCTTGTCATTCAATGTGAAATATTTAATAATTTTCCTTATTTTTCTTCTTTATTACAAAGATGATTTACGTGTTGCTTTTGATTTTCATCCATATGGGATTATATACATTGATCCTTTTGATATTGAATTTTTTTTTTTTTTTGAGACAGTCTCGTTCTGTTGACCAGGCTGGAGTGCAGTGGTGCGATCTTGGCTCACAACAAACTCCACTTTCCGGTTCAAGCAATTCTCCTGCCTCAGCCTCCCACTTTTGGTATTGATTTTTTAAATTTTGTATAAGGCTAGAGAAGATGGGCTGAATGCTGCTAATTCTTTGGTATGCATTGGGCGCTCCTGCATGGGCTTATGTATTGCTCGTGTTCATGACTGTTCTGTGTGCACTTAGAGGCAATGTGCATTCTTTCTTTAGTCTCTAATTAACCAAGACTATTCGAAATATTAATAGAAGCTTCTGTGCCTTTGGTTATAATTTGTCTGCTTGATCTGTTCGCTTCAAAGGAATATTTTTAAATATCTAAGTTATATTTTTAATACTCTTTCCTTTTCTTTCTGATTTTTAAAATTTTGGCCTTAAAAGTTTTGATACCAAAATTGATATACAGCTTTCTTTTCATTTGTATTTCCCTGGAATATGTTTAATAACTTAAAAGAAACTTTCCATATCCTTTCATTTTTAAATATGTTTCACATACATACACATGTTTGTACGTATATACATACATCTATGTAATGAATAGCTTTCTTTTCTAATCTTTATTTAAAATAACTTCATCAGATTAATAAAGTTTCTTTCCACTTCTAGTTTAAAATTTTGTTTAAAAAAAACCACAAGTAGGTGTGGAATTTCACAAATGGCTTTCTATATTTATTCAGATGTTCATGTGACTTTTCTCCCACAACCCGTTAACTACAGATTACATTATTTTGTTACTATTTTGTTTAGAAGTTTTATATTTATTTTAATGAGTGACATTAGTCTACAATTTTCCTTTTTAAAACTATTTTTATTTTGGGAACAAGGCTGTGTTGGCTTTATAAAATAAGCAAACAAGCATTTTTGCTGTTTTCTATTCTGTAGAAAAGCTTTTAGAAGATTGGCACTTTTGGTCTTTAATTTAAGGTTTGGCCGGACTCAAGAGTGAGGCCATCTGAGGCTGGGCTTTTTTTTTTTTTGGTTTTTCATGCTGATTCAATTTCTCTTGTTTGTAGGGCAATTCTAGGTTTTCATTTCTTCTTGAGTCAGTTCTGATAAGTTATCTTTACCTAAGAATTAGACTATTTCTTCTAAATTTCAGGAAAAAGTTATTTGTTATATTCTCTTGTCATCTTTTTAATGCCAGCAACCAGCATCGTGATGCTCTATTGAAAGCGGTTTGCACTGTCTTTTGCCTCCGAGTCCGACTCACTGGTGCTATGCCAAATTTGTTAGCTTTTTTTTTTTTTAGAAAACAACCTTTAGCGTTGTTGGTCCTCTTTATTATGTCTGTGTTCAATTTTATTTATTTCTGCTCAGAATTTTATGATTTCTTTCTTTCTTACTTCTGCAGGTTTGTTTTACTGTTCTTTTTCTAACTTTGTGAGATGGACTCTTAGTTCATTATTTTTCAATCATCTTTTCCATCACACACATTTTATGGCTATAGTTTTACTACATTCTGCTTAATTAAATTCCATCAGTTGAAATATGGAGTCTTTTAATTAACATTCAGTTCAAGATATTTTCTAATTTGCATGTGTGAGTAATTCAGAAGCAGGTTTCTTAATTTCCAAATAGATGAGGATTTTCTGCTTAGGTTTTTGGATTTTAGGTCTCGCTTTATTGCACTGTAGTTTTAGAAGACACTTTGCATGATAGCATACATGCTGTCTATGAAATTTGATGAGATTTACTTTATAATCCAGGATATAGCCAGTTTTAGAAAATAGTGTACTTGAGGTTATTGGAGGCAGTGTTTTATATCTGTCCATTGATTTAAGTTTTTGTGTATTGTCCACTCTTCTATATTCTTACTGAATTTTTATTAATCACTGAGAGGATGTCTGTTAAAAAAAAAAAAAGTCCAGGCCAGGTGTGTGGCTTACGCCGATAATCCCAGCACTTTGGGAGACAGAGGCAGGTGGATCACTTGAGGTCAGGAGTTGGAGACCAGCCTAGCCATGATGGTGAAACCCCGTCTCTACTAAAAATACAAACATTAGCTGGGCGTGATGGTGCGTGCCTGTAATCCCAGCTACTCGGGAGGCTGAGGCAGGAGAATCACTTGAACCCAGGAGGTGGAGGTTGCAGTGAGCCAAGATCATGCCACTTCACTCCAGGCTGGGTGACAGACCGAGACTCTGTCTCAAAAAGAATTCGGACTATTTCCTTCACATACTTTGATACCTATTATTAGGGTTTGTAATTTCGTGTCCCATTTATGTAGTGCCTGCTATGAACACCCATGTCAGGCATTGTTCTGACTGCCTTCATTACATACTAGCTCCGTTATATCCTCACAACCACCCTTAGAGGGAGGTATGAGTATTATCCCCATTTTCACAGGAGGACAGTGAAAGTAGCAGAGATTAAGTAACGTGCTGAAGATCACACACACAGGAAGGAGCAGAGCCAGGCTGAGACAGGCGGGCTGACTCTGCACTCTGTTCTTTTAACCAAATGTGTGTATCTTTCTGGAGCGAACTCCTGGCTTTATGACATGAACTACATTCTAGTAATTATCTTTGTTTTAAATCTATTTTGTCTGCTATTATTAATGCTCCACTGACTTTTTAAAATTCACATTTTCTTGGTTTATCTTTTCCTCTCCTTTCACTTTCAACATTCTGCATCCTTATGTTTTAGATATGTCTCTTGTTAACAGCAAATACTTTTGTTCTTTCCGTTCTGACAGCTTTTGTATTTTAGTTGGAAAACCTTAGTTTAATATGACTTCTTATATCTGTTGTTTAGAGCTAACAGGTGAAGTTGTACTTTTTCTTTGTCTGTTATTTCATTCTTCTCCCCTCCTTTTTTGCCTTCATTTGGATTTTTTTTTAATCATTCTAATTTTTCCTTTATTTTTTATATATTTTTTTTTTTTTGAGACGGAGTCTCGCTCTATCGCCCAGGCTGGAGTGCTGTGGCTGGATCTCAGCTCACTGCAAGCTCCGCCTCCCGGGTTTACGCCATTCTCCTGCCTCAGCCTCCGAGTAGCTGGGATTACAGGCGCCCGCCACCTCGCCCGGCTAGTTTTTTGTATTTTTTAGTAGAGACGGGGTTTCACCGTGTTCGCCAGGATGGTCTCGATCTCCTGACCTCGTGATCCACCCGTCTCGGCCTCCCAAAGTGCTGGGATTACAGGCTTGAGCCACCGCGCCCGGCCTATTTTTTATATTTTTTAAAATCATTAAGAATTACAATATGGAAACAATGTATCAAAATCTAAAGTTAACCAATAATTTTTCCCAGGGGTTATTAAAAAAATGATAGGCTGGGCACAGTGGTTCATGCCTGTAATCCCAGCACTTTGGGAGGCCAAGGCGGGTGGATCACTTGAGGTCAGGAGTTGGAGACCAGCCTGGCCAACATGGGGAAACCCTGTCTCTAATAAAAATACAAAAGTTAGCCAGGCATTGTGGCAAGTGCCTGTAATCCCAGCTACTCGGGAGGCCGAGGCAGGATAATCACTTGAACTTGAGAGGCAGAGGTTGCAGTGAGCTGAATTTGCGCCACTGTACTCCAGACTGGGTGATGGAATGAGACTCTGTCTCAAAAAAAAAAAAAAAAGATTTTTTAACAGCCAGTGTGGCGCACACATAGATCAATCAGAACGCACACCGGCCAGGTCATGCAGGGGAATGCGTGGGTGTTCACCACCAGGACACAGCTCCGTGCTCAAGTGCCTCTGGATGGCACACGGGCCTTACCCCGTTTGCCTCTGTGTTAGTCAGCTCAGGCTGACATCACAAAATACCACAGACTGGGCAGCTTAAACAACCCAGATTAATCTTCTCACAGTTCTGGAGTCTAGAAGTCTGAGATTGAGGTGCCAGATGATTCTGCATCTGGTGAGGGCTCTCTTCCTGGCTTGCAGATGGCAACCTTCTCACTGTCTTCACATGGAGGCAAGAGAGGGAGAGACAGAGAGAAAGAGAGAGAGAGAGAGAGAAAGACAGAGAAAGAGAGAGATGGCTCCCTGGGAGGCTGTTCTTCTAAGGGCACTAATCCCATCCTCTTGACCTGATCTAAACTACTCACCTCCCAAAGGCCTTGTCTCCAAATACCAAATACTTCAACATATGAATTTATGGGGGTTGGGAGGCAGTTCAGCCCCTAGCAATCTTTTTTGTCTGACTTACATGTTTTTTTCTCTTTATCATAACCTCATAAGATAGAATTGTTTCATGTAGTCAGTGTCCTTTTAGATTTATCACAATGTTTATCTTTATATTGCTCATAATTTCTTTGTATATTTTAGACCTTCCATTTGAGGTCCTTTTCTTTTACCCTGAAGTATGTTATTTTAGAACTTTCTTTAGTAAGGATCTGCTGGTGGCAAACTCTTACTATGCTCATCTGAAAAGATACTCATTTATTTATTTTGAGATGGAATTGCTCTGTCGCCCAGGCTGGTGTGCAATGAGTGGCGTGATCTTGGCTCACTGCAACCTCCACCTCCCAGGTTCAAGTGATTCTCCTGCCTCAGCCTCCCGAATAGCTGGAATTACAGGTGCCTACCACCATGCCTGGCTAATTTTTTTGCATTTTTAGTAGAGACAGCATTTCACTATGTTGGCCGGGCTGGTCTTGAACTCCTGACCTCAGGTGATTCACCCACCTCGGCCTCCCAAAGTGCTGGGATTACAGGCGTGAGCTACCATGCCCGGCCTGAAAAGATATTTATTTGACCTCTGTTCCAGGTACGGAGTCTCTTAACCCCAACGTCCTCCTCCACACCCTGCCTTGACACCAAGCTGGGACCCTGTCCCCTGCCTTCCTGCCTTCGCAAGCAGCCCCTGTGTAACCCTGCCAGTAGGGGGCTCAGCCAGTCAGCTTCCAAGCGGAAGACAAGCTAGACTGGTTATTTAAATTAGAATATTTTAATAGAAAGAATTATTAGGTAGAACAGGATAAGGTGGTTCATTATTAAAAGAGGTAAAAGAAGACCCACAGGAGTCCAGAATTAGCAGATGCAAAAGAACAGCTACTGCCTCTAGTGCAAGGAGGACAGTGAAGGAATGAAGTACAGCAAGTCCTTGAATAATGTCATTTTGATCAACGTCATTCATTATATTTGATGAGAAAAAAATATGCTTCCCAGCTGGGGCACCGTCTGTGTGGATTGTGCAGTTGCCCCCACGTCTCGTGTGTTTTATCGTGGTTCTCCAGTTTCCTCCTACACCCCAAAGTTGTGCATGTTAGGTTCATGGTGTGTCTACATTGCCCCGGTCTGAGTGAGTGTGGGTGTGTGGGTGAGTCCTGCAATGGGATGGCGTCCTGAGCAGGGCTGCTTCCCATCCTGCACCCTGAGCTGCTGGGATATGTTCAGGCCATCCATGACCCTGAACTGGAATACTAACAGTGTCATCAGCCATTTCCATCTGGACAGCTGCTCACAAAGGTGCCACATTGTGGCTCTGTTGCTCCAGCCCACAGGTTTGCTAGAGAGGAGAAAGTGGGCTGACCTAGGGCCACTCAGAACAGAGCTCAAAGTAGGGCCTGAGTCCAGCAAAGGGGCAAGCCCTGAGTGTCCTTGTGTGTGTGTGCATGCACTCACGTGTGTGTACACGAGTGTGTGCATGTGTGTGTGCGTGCATGCACGTGTGTTTGCATGCGTGTACATTTGTGCATGCATGTGTGTGTGCCTGTGTGCATGCATGTGTATATGCATGCGTGTATCCCACCTGCCCCATCACTCAGCACGGAGGCCCGATGGGAAGGGTCCAGGCAGTGTTGTGTGCAGCCTGCCTGCTGGGGTGGGGGCGGTGGGGGAGTGTGTTAGAAAGTGAAGGGTGCTGACCTTGGAGTCATGTGAGTCATGCATCTGCCCCTCAGTTACTATGCAGCCCTGGGTAGGTCGCTCACCTTTGGGAGCCTTGATCCCTGTTAAGAATGGCACCTACCCCTTAGAGTGTGGTATAAGCATCAATGAATCTAAATTCCATGACAATGAGGACTCTTCCTTAGCTTGCTGGGGGCTGGGAAGTAATAAAACAATGTCAGGTATTGTTTTATTACTATCGGGATGCATGTTGTCGTGAGTTTAGATCATAGTGCCAGGCCTTCTAGGAAGCCAACTTGCAGAGAAGTTCAAAGGCTTTCCACTGGGTGTCAGTGGTGCTCAGGATGCCTCGGAGGCATCCCTGTGTCTGAGCAGGTTTGAAAGGGCTAGGATAAGATGTTCGGAGATGCCAGGTGTCACCAGGGCTCCTCAGCTCCCCTACAGGTCCAGGAGTGGTGCCTGGAGCCCTCCCACCTGCCTCATCCCCCTGCCCCTGCCACTGCCTCTCCCGTGCCCTCAGGTTACCTGGCTGCCCAGTCCCCAGGTGGGCACCACCACAGGGCCTTCTCATGAAGGGTATATAATTAGAGGAACTCATACTGAACCACCGGCTTCCCAAGACTGATCCTGTTTGAGTACACGCTTCCTACATGAAGGAACGGCTCCTCCATGGAGCCTGGGAGAGGGAGATTGTAGGGGTGGCAGGCGGGTGGAAGGTTTTTGTGGAAGTGCTGTCTGACTTCCAGAATCTCTGTTTAACTCCCAACTCCCTAGAGGTTCTTCCGTATTTTCTCTGAATAATCCTGGTGGGGACTTTAAGAAGCAGAATTAGTTGGGAGGAAACATATATACATAACCCCAGAGACATAATAAAGCTCACATGCAGTGCATCTGTGAGTGCCAAGGTTTCGCGGCTGCTTCTCATCCCTGGAGCTTCTCATCACCTCCTCTTGTCCTATTGGTTCGTCGTCTCCTTCTTGGTGTCCCGATCAAAACAAACAAACAAACAAACAAACAAACAAACAAACAAACAAACTGGCTTCCACTAGCTTCTGGGAATTTCTACTCCTCCTTCAGTAAAGCTGGACTTACAACTATTGTTTTCCTATCCCCAGGGTGTGGAAAGACTAGGCTGTGAGGATGCAAAGGCTTAAGAATGATACAGGGGACTCTGGGAACTCGCAGGAGAGGGTGAGAGGTGAGTGAGGGATGAAAGACTACACTGGGTGCTGTGTACACTGCTTGGGTGACGGGTGCACCAAAACCACAGAAATCACCACTGAATAACTTCTTCATGTAACCAAACACCACTGTTCCCCAGAAACCTATTGAAATAACAAATACATTTAAAAATAAAGACTAGGCTGGACTTCAAAGAAGGCTCTACCTAAGCCCAAGGAAGATCAAAAAGACGCAAACATAGATTGCAGCATGAAATTAGATTTTCCGGAATATGAGATAGGACCTATTTGCCTTGACCTCACATGCCCCTCTGCCCAGCTTCGGGAACTCCTGCAGGGGCTCCGTGTCAAAGCCCTTCTGTGGCGCTCTCCTGTAAAGACGTGCACAGAGGAGCAGGCCTAGAGCCTTCACAAGGGAATGAGGCCCAACAACTCCTAAATACCCAGTTCTCACCAGCAGCAGTCCTGCCCTTCAAGTTTTACATTCTGTATGAAGACAGCGGAGAGGCTCTGCCTTCGCCGACAGGATCCAGAGTAAGATCCTGGACAGCAGGACAATTCACAGCACACCACTGTCAGCCCACTGAGGGTGACTCTATCCGAGGCTGCCCCGGCGACTCTGACAGTGTGGCCTGTGCCACCAAGACCGTCTGCATTCAGTCTGCATTTGCCAGGAGACCTCTGGTGTTCTTCCTCTCATTCCTCACGGCAAGTTGTGAACCGTCTGTTTATTTACACCTCGGAATGTCTGCGTCTTTGTAGAGTACGCTGAAATCTAAGGCAGCTCTTTGGAAGACCGTTCCACCTGGAAACCAACGATTTAATTTTGTTTCAAAGCTTCCCTGTCTCTGTAGAACTCACAGCGATCTTCGCAGCCACATGCTACAAGCTTGCTCACCATTCCCTCGAGGCTACATAAATACATTATTAGCTTCTGAACCCTGCCTCTCAGGGGTCTGCTTTTCTCCGGTCAGATGTCCCACGTGTGCCCAGAACTGTGTGACAGCAGTGAGGGAGACCACCAAGGTGACAATTTACTTACTGTCACTTGGACCTCTCTCACCCCTCCCCGGGACCTCAGCCTGCCTTTGCTCTAAGAAGGGCCAGGAAGCACTGTGGCTGGTGAGGAGACCAGGCCAGGATTCAAGGGCATGGGCAAGTTAGAAAGTGGTCTCGACACCCCTTGTCGCCATTGGAACTCCCACTTCACATCCAGTAAGTCAGGATTCTGGGGGTGGGGCTTGGGCACCAATATTTTCTAGAGCTCTGAAAGCGATTCCCATATGCAGTGCGGGTTGGGACTTCACCTCTACTGCTTTGAACACAAAGGCCCCGCGGGTGCAGAGGTGACAGTGTTTTCCTTATGCGGAGTGATATACGCAGGTGGGCCTCAAACTTCAGCGGGCATCAGTCACCTGAAGCTTTTGTTAAAATGCAGATTGCTGGGCCCCGCCCTCAGAGTTTTTGTATCTGAAGGTATGGGGTGGGACCAAGAATGTGCATTCCCGACAAGTCCCCAGGCGAAGCTGGGGCCGCTGGTTCGTGCTGGGAGCATTTCTGCCCTTGGGGACTGTGTTTCTTCTCATTCAAGGATGGGAGGAGTCCCTTTCGGAGGTGAGGGGGCAAGCGCATCACAGAGGCTCGTCTTCCTGGTCTCATGGCAGTTAATGCGATGGGCTTCCCACTGGGGTCTGGTACTGAGCAGTCATCACAGGTCACCTGACACAGGACAGCAGGTGCTCTGGGCTGGCGCTTGCTCTCGCCCTCTGTATCTCTCTCTCTCTCTCTCTCTCTCTATCGCCCATGGGTGGCAGGAGCCAGCTGAGGGGCTGGCAGTCTCAGGCTTCGAAATTCCACCAGTTTCCATGCTGTAAAGTGGGCCATAACCCCTTTATTTGCTTATTGCTCTGAACTTCTTAAATTTTTTAAATGTAAGTTTTTATTTGTTTATGGTGGTAAAATACTCCTAAAATTTACCATCTTAACTATTGTTAAGTGCACAGTTCAGGGGCATCAAGTACTCTGTTGTGCCACCGTGACCACCCCCCACCCCCAGAACGCCTTGCACCTCCCCACGCGGAGACTCTGTCCCCATTGAACGATAACTCTTCTCCTCCCCTCCGCTCAGCCCCTGGCCACCATTCCACTTTCTGTCTCTGTGGGTTTGATGCTGTAGGTACCTTCTCTTGGTGGAATCATGGAGTATTTGTCCTTTTTTTGTCTGTCAGATTTCACTTAGCCTGATGTCTTCAAGGCTGCACCAGTTTTTGATCAGTCAGAATTGTGATACCAGACCGGTGTAGACAGAACACGGGCTTCGGACTCATGCATCTGAATCCTGTCTCCACCTTTTCTGGTTGTATGACTTTGGACAATTTACTCACTGCCTCTTGGACCTCAGTTTCCCCAGAACTAAGGCAAGTCTTATACTATTTATCTCATGAAGTTGCTGGGAGGATTAAGTGGTACAGCAGACATAAAGCCCTTGACCCATTTAAGGTAGTGAAAAGCTGGTTAGGTTTCCACTCCTTCCCTGCCCAGGAAACTAAGACACAAAGGTTAGGTAGCCGAAGCAGGGTCTTGCCGCTTCCTGGGTGGGCGTTTTCTGTTTCCTATAAGCAGAAGTCTTGTTTTTACAAATTGAGCTTGGACTACATCCACGTCTGCAGTGTGCTATGTGTGAAGGGCTGTTTTTTGCCTTTTGAGAGTGTTTTTAAAATGAGCTATCTGCTCTGTTCTTTTTTCTCTTCTCTTGTTTAAAATGCAGTGCTAACAAAATATTTCTGGCATAGTAAGCATAATATATTGAGAGATTTTTATAAAGGATTAATGTAACTTGGAATCCAATTAAGGCTAAGAAAGCAGTTCTCATTAAGATTCCAAAGTATGCCACACAGTACAATTTTCTAATGATTAGGATAGGAAAAATAGCAAGATAGCTGAATTTCACAGCATAATGCAAACTTGAAATTATCATTTAGGCCGGGTGTGGTGGCTCTCGCCTGTAATCCCAGCACTTTGGGAGGCTGAGGCAGGTGGATCACTTAAGGTCAGGAGTTCGAGACCAGCCTGGCCAACATTTTGAAACCCCGTCTCTACTAAAATACAAAAATTAACTGGGCATGGTGGAGGGTGCCTGTAATCCCAGCTACTTGGGAGGCTGAGGCAGGTGTATTGCTTGAACTTGGAAGGAAGAGTTTGCGGTGAGCTGGGATTGTGCCACTGCACTCCAGCCTGGGTGACAGAGCAAGACTCCGTCTCAAAAAAAAAAAAAAAAAAAAAGAAAGAAAGAAATTATCATGTAAAGCTGGCTGTGGTTATTTACCTGTCGTCAGGTAATAAGCCTTGGTGAAGTGAATCACAAACGGACAGCCCAGGTGCCTTGGGCTGGTGGTCCCCACCCTTGGTGCATGTAAGGATCATGTGGAGAGATTTTAAAACTCCTAGTGCTCAGTTTGTGCACCAGACCCATGACATCAGCATTCGAGGGGAAGGAACTGAACACCAGCATCAGTATTTTTTAAAGCTCCTGGTGACTCCAGCGTGGAGCAATGTCGAGAACCCTGCTCAAGTCCCAGTGTTAACCCAACTGCCCTGCCTCCCCATGTCCTTTTGTAGTTTTCCTCATCTAGATCTTGTTCATATTTTGCTAGAATTACACCTAAGTGTTTCATTTTGGGGAGGTCCCTCCTCAAGGGAGAAGACAACAGAGACTTTCGCAGACTCCCTCGCAGGAGACAGACATTGCATCTGCCACTCAGACATGCCTGCGCTGGGTTTCACTCAGGAAGCCAGTCATGGGGAGGCGGGCAGATGGCACAGACTCCCGCTGGCCCACGCAAGGGGGCGCTCTCAGAGGCGGAATGACAGAGGTCCAAGAGCAGTGTCCGGAGCTCGTGACGGCAAAGGTCTGTGTCTGGGGCCAGTGGGTGCCTCTCCTGGAGCAATTCTGCGGGAGGATTGGACATTGTGTAGCATTCATTCTGGTTCTCTGGCCTTCCTGGAGCTTCCTTATATCTTTTTTTAAAAATTCTCCTTTCTGCTGGAACAGGTCCGAGTGGTCTTCTGTTTCTGTAAATAGGAACTCTGACTGAAAGTAGAAGTTGCTAAAACAAGGACTTGGGCTCAGAGTAGCAAAGCAAGAGGCCCCTGGATGGGCCTGGGCCAGCAGGGCAGCTGGGGTAGCCTGACTCTTAGGTCAAGATTCTGCAGAATTGTGGGGGTCAGATAAGAAAGGAGCAGGAGAGAGGGCCTGATATTCCTTTCTCAGCTATGTGCATGTTAGGGACCATGACAAACCATCTCCCTGGATGGGTTCTCCTTGGGCTCTGGGCACGCAGGAGAAGGCCCTATGAAGACAAAGGCAGAGACTGGAAGTGTCACAAGCACTGGGACACCAGGAGCCACCATAAGTTGGAAGAGGTAAGGAAAGAGTCTTCCCTAGAGCCCTCGAAGAGGGCATGGCCCTGCTGATACCTTGATCTTGGACTTCCAGCCTCTAACACTAGGGCACTGCAAATATTTTAAGCTACCTGGTTTGTAGTCATGTTTAGGTTATGGCAATCCTTACAAATGAATACATCAACACAAGACTCAAATATTTTGAGGGCTGGGATTGATTTCCCTAAAGGCCTGAGAGCAGTATTCCTTGCCTGAGTTGAATAAACTCGTTAGCCAGCAGATTTAATTAAAGGGTATTATGCAAATCCCATCCGAGGAGTCCTTGGTCCACCTCCTCGCAGTCCTAGTTGTGTGAGGGGAGCAGGGTGAGAAGGGTCTCCCGCTGCATTTCTCCCTCACGGTGGCTATTAATGCAGTCACAGGCCAAGATCCTCCAGGGACCCCTTTCTGGAGGGCTCATTTGGTCTCGCCAGTTAGGTGAATACTGTATGTAAGTGCAGAGTTTTGTAGATCTGAGTTCATTTGAGATTTAGGGGAAAATCTGCAGTATCAACATACTTTACTTTCAAGTCGACTCATAGTCTAGGGCTGGCTTGGCACTGGAATTCAGTGTTTCATTTTCTACATCAGCCCCTTGACCTAGACAGGTTTTTTCAAGGACCTCCTCCTGCCAAAAGATACATCCTCCCCGTCTTCGCAGAAGGCAGGGTAAGGAGACTGGGTGATATTGTTCAGAATTCTTTTTCATGGCTAGCAAGAACCCAGATCTAAAGAGGCCATTAACATTTTTGCACAGTATTTTGAAAGCCGTATGTTGCTTTTTCCAGTTGCAAAAAATCCACTTGTGCCATCTCAAACTGCCTCCTGATGAAAGCAATGAGTACTTCTGCCCTGGCAGGGAAGGGGCCCCGGGGAAGCAGGACGGCTGCCTGGAAGTGGGGGACGATTAGGGAAAAGTCTCCCACAGCATTGGATCTAGCTTTTGAAACAGTGATAGGGAGGAAGTGACTGAGAACGTACGATGTGCTAAATTTCAGGTGTTGTCACACACGTTTCCTCCTTGGGTCTTCGTCAGAGATGAGGAAATAGACTTGGAGAGGGGAAGGAGTTGGCAAATCATACATCCAGCAAACGCGAGGACTGGGTTCAGCTGCCTGTTTTTCCACCTCCTGTCTTGTGCTTTTCCCAGCATAAAGCCATGCCGGGGCTTCCTAGTGGTGAGGATCCCGGGGACCTCAGCCCAACCTCCCTCAGCCCTCAGCGGGCAGGGCGGGGGCGTCCCCACTCCAGGGCTGTGTGTGCCAGAGTGGAGGACATGGGGAAGTCCTGGTGGTGAGAGTCTAGATCTTAGCCCTGGGCCAGGAAACTGCTCTGGGGGATGTTTTAGTTGGTAGTGGGAGTGGTCACATACTCATTTTTTCGGTTTTGTTTTGTTTTGTTTTGTTTTTTGTTGTTGTTGTTTTTTAGACAGAGTCTCACTCTGTCACCCAGGCTGGAGGTAAGTGGTATAATCTTGGCTCACTGCAGCCTTGACCTCCTAGGCTCAAGAGATCGTCCCACATCAACCTCCCAAGTAGCTGGGACCACAGGCGTGCACCAGCACACCGGCTAATTTTTGTATTTTTTTGTAAAGACAGGGTCTTCCTATGTTTTCCAGGCTGGTCTTAAACTCCTGAGCTCAAATGCCTTGGCTTCCCAAAGTGCTGAGATTATAGGTGTGAGCCATTCATTGTACCTGGGCCATTTTTTTCTTTTTCTTTTTTTTTTTGAGATGGAGTCTCACTCTGTCACCCAGGCTGGAGCGCAAAGGCACGATCGCGGCTCACTGCAATCTCCACCTCCCATATTCAAGCAATTCTCCAGCTTCAGCCTCCCAAGTAGCTGGGATTGCAGACACCCGCCACCACACCAGGTTGATTTTTGTATTTTTAGTAGAGATGGGGCTTTGCCGTGTTGGCCAGGCTGGTCTCAAACTCCTGACCTCAGGTGATCCGCCCACCTCAGCCTCCCAAACTGTTGGGATTACAGGCGTGAGTCACCACGCCTGGCCCATTTTTTCAGCTTTGTCACATTTAGCACAGGTGGCCCCAGTAACCCTGCATGCTCTGAGTAACCCTCTCTCACTGAAAGCTGCCAGTTGCTTGGGCTCCACTGCCCCACGGTCCCCAGAGTATAGCACGAAATGAACAAGCAAGCACCCCTGGGTTTAGTGGTCAGTGACAGACATTCCCGCTGACATATTGGTTCAGAAGCCAGTGTGGGCCAGTCCCTGTGACCTTGATGGGGCACCCGAGAAGCAGGAGGGACCCCCACTCAAAGCTGAGCCCAGATATGGAGACTGGGGAGACCACACACACAAACACACACCAAGGGGGTCCAGTAGATTTATGACACACATAATGAGGACTTCTGGGGACAGCAGGGCAGGCATCCAGCAGGCCCCACATGCCTTGAGAGAGCAGAGAAAGGAGACTGACGTGGGGTTTTTGTGTTGTTTAGGGAGCTGGTCAGAGGGAATGAGGGTCCTGCAGGCAGCGGCTCGCATGCTTTGAGTCTCCCCCAGGTACCAAAGGCGAGAGCTCTGGGCTTCCTGACCAGCCATAGTGCAGAGAGGTGAGGCTTAAAAGCCGTCCACGGTCAACTGTCAACAACGGGAGCGTGACCCTCTGTTCAGGGCCCTGTCTGCTGCTCGCTTCTCAGGGAAAGGTTGTGACTGATGGGATTTGCCCTCCGAGCACCTGAGCTTAGAGATTTTTCTTTCCCACAATGGCTGTCTGTGAATTGAGTCGGCATTTCCAAGTTTCTAGGAGGTATTGCAGAGGGTGTGCAGTGGGGCTCAGCTTCCCTTCCTGAGATTCCAGGAACTGCTGCAGTGAGGACGGGAGGATGAGGACTTAGCAGAGGTATGGAGAGACATTCTTCTTCTCCAGAAATGAGCTTCATCAAGGTTGCTGTGGATACCAGGAGAGATGTCTCAGCCAAGACATCCCTAAGGCGGGGGCTTTCAGAAAGGCGCCTGGAGAGGCATTAAATGAAATTTCCGTGAGATTCCTGGAAGGTTTGATTAGGACATAGCCTTGGGTCTGTTTCAGCAAGCTGAGGAGCAGGCTGTTGCCTGGGGATTTCCATATCCCTTTCTTACAGTCTGTGAGACAAAATATCCCCACGTGGATCTTTTCAACTTAGATCATGGCCTCCTTTTCTTGCACAGACACTCCTGTGTCTGGATTATCCACTGAGATAAAAGCAATCACAGGAGCACTGACGGTTCTCATGGTGCTGTCCCAAATATTTCTGGGCACCTCTGCACAGTGTGCCAGGTGACCACCTGCCCTTTGCGGAGGATTAGGACTACCATTGCCCCTCCTGCTGGGTCAGATCTTCCTCTGACCACAGAGGGTTTGTCAGTGACGCCCTGCAGAGGGAAGAGAAACCACCCACCCTGGGAGGTCCTCGCTAGTAGGTGGATCCACATGTTTCCAGGTCACATACCCACCCAGGTCCACACGTGGACAAGTCCAAGTCCAGCACCCTCTAGAACCTTGCCCTAGAGACGGTCTCTAACCCTAGTCCAGCCCCTTCCCCTGGGTGGTGCATTTTTTTCGGAGGAGCCTTGAGCTCTCTCCTGAAATCTGACTGTTCTGCCATCTGCATCATGAGTATCAGATCATGGTGATGATCTGTGGATAGCTGGTTGCAAGTCACAGATGAAGATTGAGCAGACTCACCAACAGAAAATCGTGGGTACAAATAGATCCTCGAGAAAGCAGACACTCCACCTGCTGGACAATTGGAGCCTCAGCTCTGGCCCGGCCAGGACATCTGGTTAAATACACTCAACAGTCCAGGGCTCTAGACAAAAAAGGAACAGGAAACAAGCCACAGCAGGAGTCAGCAGATGAGCCAATTAATATCAGACTTTCACACCTTTAGACTGTTATTATAATCACCATGGTAACCACTAGATGAATATGAAAAATGTGCAATTTCTAAGCTAATAGAGATGGAAATGAAATAATAAAAATAATCTAAAATGTACAATTTCATTAACTGTAAATGAAATGCTCTCATTAATACAAAGTTTGTCAGATTATGTACTTTTTATGAGAGCAACTGAAATATAAGGAAGATACAGAAAGGCTGAAAGAAAGGAATTTTAAAAGATGCCGCATACAAACCCTAACCAAACGAAAACTCATATTGTTCTATTAATATTAGACATCTTTTCCTTAGGATAAAAGGCATGATCGGTATTATCCTAGATAAAGAGAGACAATTCATAATAATAAAAGGTTTAATTTTCCAGAAAGATACGTTCTTATGATTTATGTACACAGAAAAATATAGCTTCAAAATATATAAAGCAAAATGTTTTGGATTAAAAAGGATAAAAAGACAAATTCACAATCATTGTGAGATATTTTAATATCTTTTATTGGATATTGATAAATGGATAAAAATTTATTAAGAATATAGAGGAATACAGAATGAATAATATTCTGTAATCAGCAAGCTTGAACTAATGAACATATGTAGAAGACCGCATTTAAGAGCTGCAGAACGCACATCTTTTTCAGGACGCTGTGACATGCTGACCATATGTTGTGCTGTTAAACAAGTCTGGAAAATTTTCAAAGGATAAAAATTAGATGATTTTTTTTTTCTCTTCAATGCAATTAAGCTAAAAATCAACAACAAAAAGATAACCAGAAAATTATTTTGTGTTTGGAAATTCAACAGTACCTTTCTAAAGAACCTATGGGACAAAGAAGAAATCATAATGGAAATTAGAAAATAGTTTAAAATACATTATTATTAAATATTATATATAAAAACTTGTGGGATACAGTTAAAACTGTATAATTGGCGAAAAATTATAGCCTTAAAGTTTATATTAGAAAAGAATGAAGGCTAAAAGTCAATGTGCTAAGAATCTATCATAAAGTCTCAGGGGAGAAGAACAGGAAAATAAAGCAAAGAAAGTAGAAGTAAGGATACACAAGGATACAAGCCAAAAATAATGACTTAGAAAAATTAACATATGAAGGAAGATCAAGAGGGCCAAAGAGTGGTTCTTCTAGGAGGTGAATGAAGCTCAACTCCGTGGCAAGCCTGTTACAGGAAAAGGGGAACTAAAAAAACTAAGATAATAACCAGTGGTCAGGTACTATGAAGTAAATTTTTGCTAACGACCTCACCATCATTAGAAAGATAAGTGAATTATGCCAATAGGTTTGAAAATTTAGGGGAAGTGGACAAAGTCCTAGACTCATAGCAGGGGTTCGGCAATGTTTATTACGATTGATACCTAAACAGGTTAGACCCTGTATTGCTCATCCCATGCTCTCCTCTGGAACTCGGTCTTGGAAATACCAGACTGATGTGCATGAGAGAGAGAAGCTTAGTGCAAAGTTCAGAGTGGGGGAAGGATGTGGTCACCATCTGACAAGATCCTCAGGAGGCTTAGAGGCGGGAGAGGGCACCTGCCTCCCCACTGTGGCCTCATGGCTGCATCCGCCGCTCCCTGAATGGGGCTCGGGGGTACCTGGGAGCATGATGCGTCCTGATACTCTTCTCACATCAGTATCTAAACTCAGAATTTACAGAACAAGGGAAACTGCCTAGAGTAAGGCTGGTAACCGAGTGGCAAGGGTTTTCGCCCACCTTCACGCAGTTTAATGTCACATGCCTCCAGACTGTGTTAACACAGAGCCTCTGCACAGTGTCCTTCGCGGTGGCCTCAGACATCTCCGGAACTGGTTGTCAGAGGGTAGCCCCCGCGCAATACCAGCTTGCAGAGTGCAGAACTGGAAGCCACCGGGACACCGTGTTTCTCCAAAGAGCAGTGCAGGCCCATTCAGCGACCTCTTGCGGTTCAGCAAAAAGCAAACATTCAAAGCAATCCCTGCGGGCTCAGCGTGGCCACCAAGAGCTGATTCTCCTCCTCGCACAGGACGACCAGGGCGCATTGGTGGCGGTGGGAGGAGGCTCTCTGCAGAGCTGCTGGCCCCAGCTCCACATTCAGCCTCAAGTCGCACTCTTTGTACTGGATGTTTTCAGAAAAACAGCATACCATTCCCTAACAGCCTTAATGAGCCTTTCAACGGCGTCTGCTCTTAACAGTAAAAATTAGTGCTGAACAATGGGACCCTCACTCACGGGCTACTGTGGTCTGGCAGTCAGGAGGGGTGGGTGGTCCTCGCTGCCAGGCACTCACCCGTGGAGGGGACTATTTTTAGACTATGCTTCATTTTCCTATAAATACGGTATTTAAACCACCCGTAGTCATAGTGGGTCTGCTTTTATAGCCCTCTATTTTTTATTTTCATCTCCATAGTGAATGAGGGATATTGATTCTTTCCCAACGCTCACTCTAGTATGAAACTTTCTTTTTTTCTTTTCTTTTTTCTTCTTTCCAATTCATGTAAAACAATAATATGGGAACACCTGCTATGTGCAAGTCATATCAAAGTACCTGATTTTTATCTCCTCATCCAGGGGTGCCTCCTCCTCAGTGGAAGCTGGTGGGTTCAGAGTGGTGCATGATACAGATCTTTGAAGTAAGAAGAGCTGCACTGAAATCCAGCCTCTGCCACCTCCTCATTGTGGGGTCTTGGGTGCATCACCAAAGGCTCTGAAATCCACTTTGCTCATCTGCAATGGATGGACGTAACTGCTTTAGTGAGTTACAATCTTGGTTGAGCTCTAAACAAGAGGGTCTTGCTTTCCTTATTTGCCCTTCTAACTGTGCTTTGTGAACCTCCGTTTTCTACTGCTTCAAGAAATGACAGCTTGGCCAGATTCCATATCACTTCACCAACCTTCTTTTTTTGAATTCTTAATAGAATTTTGAAAAGAGTAATTTTAGGTTTTCAGAAAAATTGCATAGAAAGTACAAAGAATTCCCATATACACTCTCTGCACCCACACAGTCTCCCTGTGATTAACATCTTGCGAGCGTGATACGTTTGTTACAATTGAGGAGCCAATATTGACGAATTATTATTAACCAGAGTTAAGAGTTTTCATAGGTTTCACTCGGGATTTTACACTGCATGGGTTGTGGCAAACACATAATGACAAGTATCCACCATTATAGTCTACAGAACAGTCTCACTGCCCTAAAAATCCCTTTCTCCCGTTATTCATTCCTCCCTCCCACCAACCCCTGGTAACCACTGAACTTTTTTTATTTTTATTTTTATTTTTTGAGATGGAGTCCCGCTCTGTCGCCCAGGCTGGAGTGCATTGGCACGATCTTGGCTCACTGCAAGCTCCGCCTCCCGGGTTCACGCCATTCTCCTGCCTCAGCCTCCCCAGTAGCTGGGACTACAGGCACCCGCCACCACACCCAGCTAATTTTTTTGTATTTTTAGTAGAGACGGGGTTTCACCGTGTTAGCCAGGATGGTCTTGATCTCCTCACCTCGTGATCCACCCGCCTTGGCCTCCCAAAGTGCTGGGATTACAGGCGTGAGCCACCGCGCCCGGCCACCACTGAACTTTTTTACTGTCTCCATAGTTTTGCCTTTTCTAGAATGTGTTCTAGTTGGAATCATTCAGGTTGGCTTCTTTCACTTAGCAATATGCTTTTCAGGTTCCTCCTGAAAAGAGAAAGCCACTATGTCTTTTGGTGGCTTGATCGCTCAGTTTTTAAATTGATGAATACTATTTAATTATCTGGTTGTGCCAGCATTTGCTTGTCATTCACCTACTGAAAAACATCTTGGTTGCTTCCAGTTTATTCTAGTGCAATTATTAACAAAGCTGCTATAAATATTTGTGTGCAGGTTTCTGTAAGGACATAGGTTTTCAACTGAACTGGGTAAATATCTAGAAGCACAATTGCTGGATCGTATGTTAAGATTATGTTTAACGTTGCCAGAAACTTCCAAACTGTCTTCTAAAGTGGTTGTCCCATTTTGCATCCTTACCAGCTGTGAGTGAATCCTCACTAGCATTTGGTGATGTCAGCGTTCTGGATTAAGGCCATTCTAATGGATGTGTAGTGGTATCTTATTTTAATTTGCAATTCTCTTGTGGTGTGATGTTGAACATCTTTTCATATGCTTATTTGCCATCTGTGTATCTTCTTTGGTGAGATGTCTGTTCATGTCCTTTGCCCATTTTTGAACTGAGTTGTTTGTTTCCTATTGTTAAGTTTTGATAGTTTCTTGCGTATTTTGGACACATGTGGCTTGTCAGTCACATACAGTGTCTTTTACAGAACAGAAATTTTTAATTTTTGTTATTGTCATTGTTGTTGTTGTTGAGACGGAGTCTCACTCCATCAGCCAGGCTAGGGTACGGTGGCATGATCTTGGCTCACTGCAACCTCTGCCTCCTGGGTTCAAGCGATTCTCCTGCCTCAGCCTCCCAAGTAGGTGGGACTACAGGCATGCACCACAACACCTGACTAATTTTTGTATTTTTAGTAGAGATGGGGTCTCACCATGTTAGCCAGGCTGGTCTCAAACTCCTGACCTCAAGTGATCCAGCCTCCTCGGCCTCCCAAATTGCTGGGATTACAGGTGCAAACCACTGCTTCTGGCCAGAAGTTTTTAATTTTATGAAGTCCAAACTTAACAACTTTTTTCTTTCATGGATTATGCTTTTAGTGGTGTATCTAAAAGCTTACTGCTAAGTCTAAGATAACCTAGATTTTCTCCTTTGGCATCCCGCAAATGTTTTGTGTTTTACATTTAGGTCTATGATTCTCTTTGAGTTACTTTTTGTGAGGTTCTGTATCTAGACTCATTCTTTTGCACGTGGGTGTCTAGTTGTTCCAGCGCCATTTGTTGAAAAGACTGTTTTTGCGCCATGGAACTGCCTTTGCTCCTTCGTCAAATGTCAGTTGACTGTCTGTGTGAACCTGTTTCTGGGCTATGCTGAACGCCCGTTTCCTGACATGCAGGGAAATGACAATTTAGATTCCACTTTGCTCTTTAAGACAGCCACACTTCAGTAGATATTTAACCCTGTTCCTGTTTGTTTATTGTTTTGAAGCCCCTCCTTTCTCCTCCCACCATAGAGGCTACACCTGTGTAGTGATTTTGAGTGTGGTGGGAAAAGGTGATGTGTTTCTTTGTTTTGAACCTTTTAATGAAGCCCAGTGAACGTACAGAAAATTGCAGAAATTGAAAGTAAATGTTTTTCTCAAACAACACATTTGTGTAACTAGCACTGACATGAAGGAAAGGCATAGTACCAAGGCCCCTGAAACCCCTTTACCTCCCTT
>NW_012106586.1:3533152-3537177 GCF_000951045.1 Mandrillus leucophaeus
GCTCACTGCAAGCTCCGCCTCCCGGGTTCACGCCATTCTCCTGCCTCAGCCTCCCCAGTAGCTGGGACTACAGGCACCCGCCACCACACCCAGCTAATTTTTTTGTATTTTTAGTAGAGACGGGGTTTCACCGTGTTAGCCAGGATGGTCTTGATCTCCTCACCTCGTGATCCACCCGCCTTGGCCTCCCAAAGTGCTGGGATTACAGGCGTGAGCCACCGCGCCCCGCCACCACTGAACTTTTTTACTGTCTCCATAGTTTTGCCTTTTCTAGAATGTGTTCTAGTTGGAATCATTCAGGTTGGCTTCTTTCACTTAGCAATATGCTTTTCAGGTTCCTCCTGAAAAGAGAAAGCCACTATGTCTTTTGGTGGCTTGATCGCTCAGTTTTTAAATTGATGAATACTATTTAATTATCTGGTTGTGCCAGCATTTGCTTGTCATTCACCTACTGAAAAACATCTTGGTTGCTTCCAGTTTATTCTAGTGCAATTATTAACAAAGCTGCTATAAATATTTGTGTGCAGGTTTCTGTAAGGACATAGGTTTTCAACTGAACTGGGTAAATATCTAGAAGCACAATTGCTGGATCGTATGTTAAGATTATGTTTAACGTTGCCAGAAACTTCCAAACTGTCTTCTAAAGTGGTTGTCCCATTTTGCATCCTTACCAGCTGTGAGTGAATCCTCACTAGCATTTGGTGATGTCAGCGTTCTGGATTAAGGCCATTCTAATGGATGTGTAGTGGTATCTTATTTTAATTTGCAATTCTCTTGTGGTGTGATGTTGAACATCTTTTCATATGCTTATTTGCCATCTGTGTATCTTCTTTGGTGAGATGTCTGTTCATGTCCTTTGCCCATTTTTGAACTGAGTTGTTTGTTTCCTATTGTTAAGTTTTGATAGTTTCTTGCGTATTTTGGACACATGTGGCTTGTCAGTCACATACAGTGTCTTTTACAGAACAGAAATTTTTAATTTTTGTTATTGTCATTGTTGTTGTTGTTGAGACGGAGTCTCACTCCATCAGCCAGGCTAGGGTACGGTGGCATGATCTTGGCTCACTGCAACCTCTGCCTCCTGGGTTCAAGCGATTCTCCTGCCTCAGCCTCCCAAGTAGGTGGGACTACAGGCATGCACCACAACACCTGACTAATTTTTGTATTTTTAGTAGAGATGGGGTCTCACCATGTTAGCCAGGCTGGTCTCAAACTCCTGACCTCAAGTGATCCAGCCTCCTCGGCCTCCCAAATTGCTGGGATTACAGGTGCAAACCACTGCTTCTGGCCAGAAGTTTTTAATTTTATGAAGTCCAAACTTAACAACTTTTTTCTTTCATGGATTATGCTTTTAGTGGTGTATCTAAAAGCTTACTGCTAAGTCTAAGATAACCTAGATTTTCTCCTTTGGCATCCCGCAAATGTTTTGTGTTTTACATTTAGGTCTATGATTCTCTTTGAGTTACTTTTTGTGAGGTTCTGTATCTAGACTCATTCTTTTGCACGTGGGTGTCTAGTTGTTCCAGCGCCATTTGTTGAAAAGACTGTTTTTGCGCCATGGAACTGCCTTTGCTCCTTCGTCAAATGTCAGTTGACTGTCTGTGTGAACCTGTTTCTGGGCTATGCTGAACGCCCGTTTCCTGACATGCAGGGAAATGACAATTTAGATTCCACTTTGCTCTTTAAGACAGCCACACTTCAGTAGATATTTAACCCTGTTCCTGTTTGTTTATTGTTTTGAAGCCCCTCCTTTCTCCTCCCACCATAGAGGCTACACCTGTGTAGTGATTTTGAGTGTGGTGGGAAAAGGTGATGTGTTTTTTTGTTTTGAACCTTTTAATGAAGCCCAGTGAACGTACAGAAAATTGCAGAAATTGAAAGTAAATGTTTTTCTCAAACAACACATTTGTGTAACTAGCACTGACATGAAGGAAAGGCATAGTACCAAGGCCCCTGAAACCCCTTTACCTCCCTTCCAGCCACCACCTCCTGCCCTCAGGGCAGCCACGATCCTAATTTCCAACAGCTCAGACCAGTTCTACCTGGGTTTGCAGTTTTTATAAATATAATTATACGGTGTGTATTCTTGTGTCTAGCTTTTCTCACTCAACATTATGTTTGTTGCTTATCTTTATTGCTATAGAGCAGGGTGTCCAATCTTTTGGTTTCCAGTGGGCCACACTGGAAGAAGAAGAATTGTCTTGGGCCACATGTAAAATACACTGACACTAACAATAGCTGATGAGCTAAAAATAAATTGGAAAAAAGATCTCATAATGTTTTAAGAAAGTAGAGGAATTTGTGTTGGGCCACATTCAAAGCCGTCCTGGGCCTCATGCGGCCTGGACAAGCTTGCTGTAGAGTATTGTAGGAGTCAGAAAACTTTATAAAGGGCCAAATGATGAATACTTTAGGTTTTGTAAGCCACATGTGATCTTTGTCACATTTTCTTCCTCCTCCTCCTCCTCCTCTTCTTGTTCTTTTTTGTGAGGTTCAGAGATTAGTTATAACACTTTGAAGATACAAAAATGGTTCTTAACTCTCAAGCTGTACAAAAACAAGCAATGAGCTGTAGCTTGCTAATCCCTGGAGAGTTCCATCCTGCAAATATGGTGTATTTACCCACTGTATTCTTGGTGTGAATCTGGGTAGCTTCCCTTTTGGGGCTACTGTGAGTAGAGCTGCTATAAACATTCTGTTGCATGTCTTGTTGTATTACTTGGGATGGGATTCCTGGGTCAGAGAATGTGCGTATTCCAGCTTTAGTAGGTATTCCAAGCAGTTTTCCAAAACTGTAACACTCTCGCAGGCAGCACCTGAACATTCTGGTTGCTCCACACTCTCACCAGGGTTTTCCATCCTTTCCGGTGGACCAGTTTTGTTGGATGCGTGGTGCTTTTTCATTATGGCTTTAATTTGCATTTCACTTTGATTTCCATTTTTCTAGGTTGAACACTTTCAAAATATGCTTGTTGTCCATTTGGATATCCTTTATGCAAAGACTTTTGCCCATTTTTTAATAACTTGCCTTTTTCTTATAGTTCCAGACTTTTGTTTGTTTGTTTGTTTGTTTCCCTGAGAGTCTGATGCCAGCAACCATTCCTGGTGCCAATCTCTTTCCATTAAGCAGGGTAGCTAGTCACCAGCAACAGAAACTCGTCTGGTTGGTCATGTGTTAGTTCAAGGTGAGGGGGCAGATTTATTATGAGGAATTCACTCATGAAATTACGGAGGGTGAGAAGTCCCAAGGTGTGTAGTTGGCAAGCTGGAGACCCAAGAGGGCCAGTGGTACAGTTCTAGTCTCAATGCCAACCGTTTTGAGGCCCAGGAGAGCTGATGTTTCAATTCAAGTCCAAAGGCAGGAAAGAAACTCGTGTTTTTCAAGAACATCAGGCAGGAGGAACTCCCTACTTACCGATGGTGGGAGGATCAGCCTTTTTGTTCTCTTCAGATCTTCAGTTGACTAGATGAGACCCGCCCAGGGGCCCACCCACAATGGGTGAAAAAAATTGCCTTACTCTGCCTACTGGTTTAAATGTCAACCTCACCAAAAAATACCCTCACAGAAACATCTAGAATAATGTTTGACCAGATGTCTGGATATTCTATGGCACAGACACATAAAAACCATCACAGAGCCCAATTCTGGGACTTCAAGAAATAGGAGCAGGCAGATAAAGAGCCGGAGAGGCAGGCTCAGGGTTTGGGTAGCAGGCAAACGCCCTTGATTGCTCTGCAGAACTCTGTGCCTGAGCACACGATGCTGCAGGAGCCCCGTGGTGTCACGAGCCCTGCTGGTCCACCTGCTGTGCCGGAAACTGAGTGAGGCTGTCCTGGCCCCCACAACTTCTGCCAAATCTGGTTCAACAGGATCCTTACTTCTCAGCACCACAGCAGGAGAGTGATATTCTGGCATCCTTGGTTTTACACTGAGAGGTGGAAACTCATCCAAATAGTGAAGACACGTTCAGGAATTGGTCGTCAAAAGGGGCAACATTGTCTGTTGCCTGTGTCTTTCACTGACA
>NW_012106586.1:3537227-3544239 GCF_000951045.1 Mandrillus leucophaeus
GTGCTTTTTCATTATGGCTTTAATTTGCATTTCACTTTGATTTCCATTTTTCTAGGTTGAACACTTTCAAAATATGCTTGTTGTCCATTTGGATATCCTTTATGCAAAGACTTTTGCCCATTTTTTAATAACTTGCCTTTTTCTTATAGTTCCAGACTTTTGTTTGTTTGTTTGTTTGTTTCCCTGAGAGTCTGATGCCAGCAACCATTCCTGGTGCCAATCTCTTTCCATTAAGCAGGGTAGTTAGTCACCAGCAACAGAAACTCGTCTGGTTGGTCATGTGTTAGTTCAAGGTGAGGGGGCAGATTTATTATGAGGAATTCACTCATGAAATTACGGAGGGTGAGAAGTCCCAAGGTGTGTAGTTGGCAAGCTGGAGACCCAAGAGGGCCAGTGGTACAGTTCTAGTCTCAATGCCAACAGTTTTGAGGCCCAGGAGAGCTGATGTTTCAATTCAAGTCCAAAGGCAGGAAAGAAACTCGTGTTTTTCAAGAACATCAGGCAGGAGGAACTCCCTACTTACCGATGGTGGGAGGATCAGCCTTTTTGTTCTCTTCAGATCTTCAGTTGACTAGATGAGACCCGCCCAGGGGCCCACCCACAATGGGTGAAAAAAATTGCCTTACTCTGCCTACTGGTTTAAATGTCAACCTCACCAAAAAATACCCTCACAGAAACATCTAGAATAATGTTTGACCAGATGTCTGGATATTCTATGGCACAGACACATAAAAACCATCACAGAGCCCAATTCTGGGACTTCAAGAAATAGGAGCAGGCAGATAAAGAGCCGGAGAGGCAGGCTCAGGGTTTGGGTAGCAGGCAAACGCCCTTGATTGCTCTGCAGAACTCTGTGCCTGAGCACACGATGCTGCAGGAGCCCCGTGGTGTCACGAGCCCTGCTGGTCCACCTGCTGTGCCGGAAACTGAGTGAGGCTGTCCTGGCCCCCACAACTTCTGCCAAATCTGGTTCAACAGGATCCTTACTTCTCAGCACCACAGCAGGAGAGTGATATTCTGGCATCCTTGGTTTTACACTGAGAGGTGGAAACTCATCCAAATAGTGAAGACACGTTCAGGAATTGGTCGTCAAAAGGGGCAACATTGTCTGTTGCCTGTGTCTTTCACTGACACGGTGTTTTGGAGTCTGGTTACATCTTGGCCGTGAATTCCAGCCTCCCTGTTTGGGGCTGTACTTTAGGTCCACACTTAACAGTTGTGGATGAGTACAGAGCCAAGTCCAGGTTCAAGTTTAGCTGTGATTCACACCTTTCAAAATTGGGGTGGGCGTGGCTTGACATAGTAGGGCTGATGTGTTTCGAACCTCTCAGGATTGTTCAGCCTGGGGGAGGAGGTCAGTGAGGACTTCCCCTCAGGGGAGTTAGCCTCTGATTTTTCACTTGCCTCGCTCTGCCCATTCTCAGCACCACTTCCCATGGTGGTCTACTCTGTAAAGCACGCTTCTTGTACTTATCCTTGACTCAAGGGAGAAGGATCTGGGATTTCTGACAGTTCTCAGCATGGGGATTTGACGGCTAAGATGGTTGCTGTAGCTCCATATCACATATACATTCTAGCCAGGTAGAATAAAGAAGGGGAAATGGGGTATGTTTCCAAATAAACTACATTTCTAAGTAGCTCTAGAAACCATCTCTGCTTATGCTCCATTGGCCACACTAACTGCAAGGGATGTGGAGAAGCATCGTTTTTATTTTGAGTGGTTATGTACTCAGCTAAAATGTGAAGTCTAATACTAATGGAAGGGAAGAACTCATATTAGGGGAACAAAATGTTGTCACGGGATCTGGAGCAATTTTAATTTTATTATTATTTTATTTATTTATTTATTTGGAGACGGAGTTTCCCTCTTGTTGCCCAGGCTGGAGTGCAGTGGCGCCATCTTGGCTCACCGCAACCTCTGCTTCCCGGGTTCAAGCAATTCTCCTGCCTCAGCCTCCTGAGTAGCTGAGATTACAGACATGAGCCACCATGCCCGGCTAATTTCGTATTTTCAGTAGAGATGGGGGTCTCTCCATGTTGGTCAGGTTGGTCTCGAACTCCCTACCTTAGGTGATCCACCTGCCTTAACCTCCCAAAGTACTGGGATTACAGGCATGAGCCACCGTGCCTGGCCTTAAGCAGAAATCTCATTCAAGTTTGTCTGTAACCATTTTCCAATACGGTGCTCCCACATGGACTAGGAAGTGAGACAGAAGGTAGTTCTCAGCCTTCCTTCCAAGTCTGCTGGGAGCCTTTCTACCTCAGCAGTGTCTCTTCTCCCTCTAGCATCAGACTGAGCCCCCGAAAAGCCACCAGTGGGGTATGACCTGCAAGTGAAACTCTCACTCAACACAGTCATCAAAATTGTTCTGCCTTTTCTCTTATCTGTGCAATGGACACCCGAATGTAATCAAGTCTACTGAGGACATTTACATGTTTGGCTGGTATGGTTGTGAAGAGTGAGTGGAGGGCAATTTCAAATTCTGATGCAATTATTCCTCTTCTGGGATTTTTCTAAGGCAAAATCGTAGGCATGGGCAAACATACATGGGGATATCCCTCGAATCATGTTTCCAGTAGTAAAACTGGAAATGGTCTGGATTGCCGATAAAAAGAAAATTGGTTAAATAAGCAATGGTATTTTCATTTTGTATCATTCTAGGGAATCATTCAAATTACGTGGTAGAAGACCATGTCATGCTAATAGAAATGCATTGATTGTACATTAAGTGAAAACACAGCATGTTTGAAAAATCATGTTATATAACAGAATGCTGGTAAAGCACTTAGCACTCTGCCTGGCCCTGGAAGTGTTAGTTATCATCATTTTTATTTTTTTTATTTTTATTTTTATTTTTTTTTGAGACGGAGTCTCGCTCTGTTGCCCAGGCTGGAGTGCTGTGGCCAGATCTCAGCTCACTGCAAGCTCCGCCTCCCGGGTTCCCGTCATTCTCCTGCCTCAGCCTCCGAGTAGCTGGGACTACAGGCGCCCGCCACCTCGCCCGGCTAGTTTTTTGTATTTTTTAGTAGAGACAGGGTTTCACCGTGTTAGCCAGGGTGGTCTCGATCTCCTGACCTCGTGATCCATCCGCCTCGGCCTCCCAAAGTGCTGAGATTACAGGCTTGAGCCACCACGCCCGGCCTAGTTATCATCATTTTTAAAAGCATAATCTCAGGTTTGAGAGAAGCAGTTATAATTAATGAAAGAAAAGAATACATGACAATTTCAAGTGGTTATCAGTGAGTAGAAGGATCATGGATTTGTGTGTCCTTGTTTGTGCTTTTTGAATTTTGTGAATTGTCTGTCATGAACTAGTACTTTTACTCTAGAGTGACAAAAGAGTCTTGCTGAAAACTGCTAACTTGCCCTGCCACCATCAAGGTCTTAAGACAAAGCCTTGTGCTGGGAAGCGGGAGATGCACCACCGCTTCCCTGTGCCTCCGAGCTATGACTTTAGATATTTCCCTTCAGCTTTCTAGGCTTTGTTTACCCTTTTGGGGATAATAGCTGACTTTTTAAGGTTAGGGGATACCTGCTTATACTGACATTCAGGAGAATTTTCACTCACAATAATAAAGATAGTTCCACATCATGAGCCCCTAGTAGACACTGCTGTATACCCACGACACCCTCAGCAGCATCTGATGGGTGAGGACACTTAGGTTTGGAGATATGATACCCAAGGTGACACAGATAGAAGGTGACCACCCCAGGACTCGGACAGGTCTATCCAACCCCAGGACCAGTTGACTGCCTTAGCATAGAAACCTGGCCCCCGGGGATTTTTCTTGCAATCCGGCTCAAGCTTGTGACTTCTATCCAGGATGGGCTAAAAAGAAAGGTGTGTGGTGGGGTAGGGTGGGAGTTTGGGGTTATAAGAAGCCTGAGAGAGTGAGGCCCCAAGTGGATCTAGTGTCCCCAATCAACCCCAGACCTCAGCGTCGGCACATGGGATAGAGGAGCAGCTGAGGGCTGGTCCTGGGTGAGATTTCTGCCTCAGAGGGAGAGGTCCTCACTGCTGGCCTTTGGTGAGGAAGCATTCTCATGAAAGCCCCTTGACCCTGAGGGCTGGGAAGCTGAGGGCACTGAGTCGGTGTCCGGGGAGGGTGTGGTGTACACCTGGGCTCTTTCCATGGGCTCTGTGAGTTGCTGCCAAGCCCAGGGGACAGGCTCATGCAGATGCGTTCTAGGTAAAGCTGACCCATGCCCCCGAAAGCCTCGTCCCAGAAAATTGCCTGGGTCACCATTCTCTAAATCCAACCGGTATCACCTCACCTCGCTTAATTCTAGACCGTAATACACAAAGGGAGCCGAAGCCTCTGCTGCGGGGAGCCTGCGCTCAGGAGCAAGGTCCGTTTTGGGGAAAGGCCTCACTCCTGTGTCCCAGCTGGACAGTAGCACGGGAGCCCCTCTAGCTACCAGTTCTGGCAGCCTTCCTTTGAATGACAAGCTTGGGACAGCCCCAGTGCTTCCACCCTAAGCTTGTGCGAAAGTTTTCAGAACAGAGAGAAACAGGTCTCTGCGCTGTTTCCTTTCCCCTTGGCACCCCTTTGGTGGGAGACAGTTGCTGTCTTTTTGAGGTGGGGCTGAGTGGGCCCTCCCTGCTCCTCAGCAGTACCCTAGACGTGCTAGGAAGACGACACCCCGAGCCCTGCTCAGAAAGGGGGCACCACTTGGTCCTGACCAACAGGAGAGAGAGTCTTTGCCCAGACCACGCCTATGCGTCTCCCCCAAACTCACAGAGAGAAAAGGACGCGCTGTCGCTGAGCGATTACTGAGCCCAGACTCAGGAGAGGGGATCCCAGCCCTGCTCCTCCCCCAATCCTTTGCTGTCTGTCCCTGTCTGGAAGAAGGAGGTGTGGCCTGACCGCTCTAAATCTGACTCTAAAACTCACAGGTCTAGGAAAACCTCTGTGATGTGTGGTGGGGCGCTGTGCTGGCAGCTGGCAGCATCCTCGCCTCGGGCCTGTTCAGAACCCAGTCCTGGCCTTCTTCATTTGACACGCGTCCCGCGCAGGAGAGCCGGCGGGGCCCCAAGGGAGCTCCCGGTACACGCTGCTCTATAAAGCACAGGGGAGGGGAGGGGCGGCAAATTCCCACCCTCAGGAGAGGTGCGCTCCCTGGGTTCGGTCTTCCTCCGCACCCACCCTTCCTGGGCCATGCTCCAGTTAAAACCACATGTCCCTGGCACAGGCTGCGGTGGCCTGGCAGAGAGATGGGGAGGGGGGCTGGTGACCTCCCTCCCAGAGCCCATGGGCAGGTCACAGGTTCACCTGCCAGAGTCAGACTTCACGGGCTCTCTCCAGCCCCGAAGAAAAGAGTGCAATGCAAATCTGCTGTAGAAATATTCTTGAAACAAAGTAAGTCCTCCAAGCAAGTTCAGAATTCATTGTTTTGGGTACATGTAAATATGTATGTGCTGCTTAACCTATGGCTCAACCCATATCATCTTTGCACTTTTGTACATTCTAAAATTGTTTAGCTTATGCAAAAATCAGTGTAATCGGGATCCTGTAGAAATGTAATTACATTTTGTTACATTTACAATGTTTTGTTTTTCTCAGATCTAAACTTACTGACTCACGCTCTGCATTTGAGACATAGGTAATCCCCTGTTTCTAAATGGCGTATTTAGGTAAATTGAAAACAATGACAATGTATCTATTGAACATTAAGAAATGCACAATCTTTTTACAAAGCACTATTTGTCATATATACCACATATGAAATGTCACGAAACTCAGACAACTATTTTGCTTTTAACTAAGCTGTTATTATGTGAGCTAGAAAGCTGTATATTTTCAATTCGGCAAGAGTTACAACACAGTGCCATTGTGATATTTGACAAACAATTACTGTTTTAAAAATTAAAGTGCATTATCTATCATGCAAATCACATGAATCTGATTTTAATCCACAATTGAAATCTTGACATTGAAGACAGAATTTAATATATTTTCAGTCTTCAACTTTTTAAAGATCAGATTTCTAAGCATCACAATAATTTTTTAAGAGGCTGTATGAAAGTTAATTACAGAATCTTCACATAATCATTCAGTTGTTAACATTACTGTGAGCAGTGGCCTCTCAGAGCTCACACACAGTCACACCGTGGAGTTAATGCGGTCTGCCTTCATTAGAGGCACTGGGGCGCGTATTGTGAGCATCTCGTGCTGAAATCACCTGCTGAGATTAAAGCAAATTAAATTCCCTGGGAAAAGTGATTTTTGAAAAATTGTACAGAAGGAAGACTACTGTAAATTGGTGTGCATTTTCCTACTTCTCTCATTCAAAAGTCCATGGGGAGCCGGGTGAGGTGGCTCATGCCTGTGATCCCGGCACTTTGGGAGGCTAAGGCGGACAGATTGCCTGAGGTCAGGAGTTTGAGACCAGCCTGGCCAACGTGGTGAAACCTTGTCTCTACTAAACATGCAAAAATTAGCCAGGCGTGGTGCTGTACATCTATAATCCCAGCTACTTGGGAGGCTGAGGCAGGAGAATTACTTGAACCTGGGAAGCGGAGGTTTCAGTGAGCTGAGATCGCGCTACTGCACTCCAGCCTGGGTAATAGAGCCCTACTCCGTCTCAAAAACAAAACAAAACAAAACAAAACAAAATAAAAACCTATATATTTTTTAAGTCCATGATGGTGAGGGAGGGAAATGTAGAACGTGCACAATTTCCAAGATAAAAGTGCTTTATTAGAATCAAGAAAGTGTCCTCAGTGCAGGTGACCTGGTGAGTGAGCCTGAAGGCAGCTGTGTTTGTGGTGACCATCACCCTTTCATCTGCTTCCATGTCCACTGCTCCTGGATGTAGAAACCTGACTGTTCCCACTTTTATTGCGGTCCTCCCTCTCTGGTGCCAGCTCGCTCCAGTCCTGGACACTGATGTTTCGTGACCGATGGCACTGTTTCTAATTCTAACTTCTCCCCGCTCCCCCCTGCCCTGCCCCGCGAGCGGTCACCCGCCACCTGATCTGAGCCCGAGGCCACCGCTGTCTCCCTGCCC
>NW_012106586.1:3545305-3560766 GCF_000951045.1 Mandrillus leucophaeus
CCACCACCTGATCTGAGCCCGAGGCCGCCGCTGTCTCCAGGAACTCGCTTGGTGGATGAGAAGTGAGCCTGCCTAGCACACCGGCTGCAGGTGACAGAGGCTTAATCAACACAAGAATGCGACAGAGATGATGATGGAGTCTTTTTGTGGCAAACATTGACAGGAGCCTTTTAAAATTTTCGAAAAGGAGGAATGAAAATCAAAAGCTCCAACTGAAACTGTCTTTTGGAGAGAGGTTGATATGGGAAGGAAGTCCCTTCAGCGTGTGTTTGTTGGAGAGACAGGACCTGTCCTGGTCCCAACCTCACACACCTTGACGAGCATCTCCTCGGCTCACACTACTGTGACAAGCAGTGCACAGACGCGGAATCCCAGTCCAGACCCGTGACCCAGGTGAAAACAGGCACATGCAGACCTGGAGCTCCACACAGCCTGGTGTTTGTCACTGGAACTCTCCATGGAGTTCTGTGAGTTGTTACTTTCTGAACATAATTCTTATTTTAAAGGCAGAAGGAAAAAAAGCATATTATTTTAAAAGGATAGTGATGAATCTTCTGAAGTAATAATTCTTGCCCAAAGTGATAATCACTCCTGATTTTTTTAGCTTAATCAGTTTGAAATCTCTAACATTGGATTTTCTTCAATTGTGTTGTGGTGACTAATTTCAAGCTGGTAGACCAGTCAGGAGGACCACGAGGCAGGGACCTGAGCTCTGAAAATAGGACCTATAGTTATACTAGTCTCCATGGGAAAATTAGTTTATATCTAGATCTTTACTGCCTACTACAGTGTCTACCAGTCATGTGTGCCTTCTTAAATTGAAGTTGCTTAAAACTAAATAATATTCAAAATTCAGTTCCTCAGTTGCACTAGTCACAGTTAAAATGCTCAATTGCCACAGTGATCAAATAATAATTAATAATGGTACAGTTGATAGAGGTTTTTAAATAAATTACCATCTAAACTGGACAGTTCTATACTAAATATTTGCCAACTAACATTATATATTCCAAAATATGTATAGTAACATTGAAATTTTAAAAACTCCCTACTTATTGAATTGTGTACTTTTAAAAGTATATAAAAACACAAGTTTGGAATGACTCAGTAGGTGTTTGTTTGGCACGATTCTCATCATTTTGTTTCATGTCTCTTACAGAAAAAAACAAGCTTGATTTCACATATCTTCAATAGTTTCTCACTAATCTAATCTAAATGTGAACGCATAGATTAGATGTCTGCTCTAATGTGTGTACACACACACAAAACCACACACACATTACTGATGTCGCTTGCTGTAAGGATTATTATTCTTGGACTTAAAGGTCAATGAGTCAGCTGATTGCTCTATTGAAATGGACTCTCCAAATCCATCACTTTCAGTGAACTCTGTCATCAAATACAAAGTGTAGGTCATCTTCTTAAAAAATCTTGCAAACTTGGCAGATGGGAAAAGAGCCAATCTATGTCTTTTCTCACGCAGTGGAACTAAGAGAGCTAAGGAACTGCCTTCTGTTAAAAAAAAAAAATCCTATTTTTACTGATTAGCTGACTTCGAGAATTTCTTCAGATTATCTATCAGTGTGTAATTTCAGATGTCTTCTATGCTTTCTTTGAAAAAAAATATTGTTTGAGACTCATGAAATAATCTTACATCAAGAGGACCAGTGTCCCACTGGCCCAGGGGAGGGGGAGTGACGTGGAAGTGGAGGTGGAGCCATCCTCTGCCCACATGTTTTTTGTTGTTGTTGTTGTTGTTGTTTGAGACAGTCTGGCTCTGTCGCCCAGGCTGGAGTGCAGTGGTGTGATCTTGGCTCACTGCAAGCTCTGCCTCCTGGGTTCACACCATTCTCCTGCTTCAGCCTCCCGAGTGGCTGGGACTACAGGCGCCCGCCACCACGCCCATCTAATTTTTTGTATTTATAGTAGAGACGGGGTTTCACCGTGTTAGCCATGATGGTCTCGATCTCCTGACCTCATGATCCGCCCACCTTGGCCTCCCAAAGTGCTGGGATTACAGGTGTGAGCCACCGTGCCTGGCCTGTCCCACCTGTAATGCAGTTAACTTAAGTTGTGTTCAGGTGTTTATTAGCAGAAGCAAGGAATCTGGCCCCAATATTGGTGGAAAATAGCCTTCTATTTACAGGCAATACAACGAAGAAATTCTGAGGGTCCATGTCTTCCAGCAATTGCAGTTGGTGTGAATATCATGTAGTGGGGCCTCAGAGACAAATGCCAGGTTAATCCTCGAGGACAGACAGGAAGCAAGTGTGTCTAGCAGTAAAGAGGGCCGTTGTAGGCTTGGACGGACCTGCCACTTAACAGGTGCCACTTAACATGCCACTTATTATCTTGGCATGTTACTTAGTCTTTCAATTCTTAATTTCCTCATCTGTAAGAAGAAGATAATAAAAGTGTCTAAATGTCACTGTGTCATTGTAAAGATGAAAAGAATTCACTTATGTAAAACACCTATGCCAGTGCCTGGAACAACAAATACTCAATACATTGTGCTGTTTGCTGTGACTTTTAATAATAGTGTCATTAGTTTTTGTCATTCATTTTCTTTTTTAATTCTTTATTGATAAAAATACATGTACATATTTTAGGGGTGCATGTGATAATTTCATACATTCATATAATCAAATCATGGTACCTGGCATATCCATCACCTAAACATTTATCTTTTTTTTATGCTAGAAACACTTCAAGTATTCTCTTCCAGTTATTTTGCAATGTACAACTGATTAATGTTAACTGTGGCGTCTTACTGATCTGAACACCAGGTTTCATTTCCTCCATCTAACTGCTATATTTGCACACATTCATCTAGTTGTGTCGTTATTATTTCCACAAACTCATCACTCTGCCACGTGTGAGGTTTCCCTGCCCCTTCTCAAAAGTGTGAGAAAGATACACTGGTGAGGTCTGGCAAGGGATACACACTCTGGCAGGATAGACATGGGTTCTGGAATTTTGCCTACCCCTCTTCATAGCTTGCCAGATACGACAAAGAATCACAATGACTACTGTGTGTGTCAAATTTTGTACTGATACGTTAGGCACAAAAACAGAATACAATCTGTATTGAAATGCAATGGCTTCTGAAATGCAACCTTGATTATTAAGCCAATAAATCGTTGAAGTGTCTTTGGCCCAGACATAGTGAAAGTGTGTGAAGCTCCAGGGATGTGTACAACACAGGATTAGGAGACACAAAAGAAGGGTTGTAAGAATCACTCTCAATTTGCATGTGTGAACACTCCCTTTTTAAAAAGCAGAATTAATGCTACAAAATATCATCTTTGTGGATGTGGAGAATAAATAAGTCAATATACGTAAAGTCGTTAGCATGACCCCTGGAACAAAGTGAGTGCAGAGAGTGTTAGCCCTTATAGTGATAGTTATTATTTAACTATAACTGGGATTTCTTATAGCCAGTAGTAATTACAAAGTATTCAAACTGAAGGCTTGGTGTGGTGGGGTGCACCTGTAGTCCCAGCTACTCAGGAAGCGGAGGCAGGAAAATTGCTTGAACCCAGGAGGCAGAGGTTGCAGTGAGCCAAGATTGCACCACTGCACTCCAGCCTGGGTGACAGAGCGAGACTCCATCAAAAAAAAAAAAAGAAGAAAAGAAAAAAATTATTCAAATCTAGAAAGCAAACACTAGACAAAGACTTTCACTTTTCAAGCTTTTCCTTGTCAAGGAAAATCTGCCCGAGAACAAAGTTCTGGACAAGGAATCACAACTCCAAGTTCATGTTCTGGGTCTGCTGCTCCCTGGCTAATGACTTTGCCAGGTCAGAGCTTGTCTGGGGCCTGGGCTTCCTGGTCAGTGAAGTGAATGCTTGCAAAGTCCTTTCCTCCCAGTACATCTAACAGGTTTATTTAAAATGAAAAATTCTGAGTACGTTATGTTTTATGTTTGAAAAGTACACATAAAATAGTTGATTTTTTTAAGTAAATATTTTTTATTTAGGTAAATCCATGTCTATACAATTGCAAACTTTTGATCACTAGGTTCTTTTTTGGAACACACACTTTGATGGATTTCAATAAACATGAACACATTTTTTAAAATCTTACATTTATAAATTTTACAAAGCACCTAAATGTGAGCTTTTAGTGCATATAAATATAGTTTGCAGGATTTTTTGAGACTTGGTTCAAATTAAAATGTCGTTTAAAAAAATGTCAATTGTGCCCCATTTCAAATAAGCTAAAGTCACTTCCTCTTCACTCCTTTGAATCCCATCACAGTTACTCCTCCCAGAAAGCTCTTTGGTCTTCTTTACACTTACCTAGGTCAGGTCTGCCCTTTGAGACCCATCAGCATCCCAGTTGTCTGTCTCCGGGGAGCCTGCCTTCCAAGCCCACGAGGCAGGCCCCCCGAGTGCCTGGGTGTGTCTGGGCCACTCCTCTCGAGCTGAGCTTGGGCTGTCTTTGAAAAGTCCTCTTACCTTTTTATGCACAGGCTGGTTTGACTGGGGATTTCTTAGCAGACATTGCTTGTTTCTAAGTGTTCATGGTGAGCTACATAAAGGCTGTGTGGTTTTAAGCAAGCCACTCAACCTCTCTGTGTATCAATTTCCTTATTTGTAATGTAATGGAGAATATCAATGCAGACCTCATAGCACTGATGAAAAGATTACATGAGATTCTGTATGTAAAGCTTTTATCTGGGTTTCTACCTCACTAACTAGTGGAAGCAATATTAGCAATTGATAGGTTTTGGGTAAGTAGCAGTAATAACAATACCAATGCAGCAACAGTAGTGGTAATAATACTACTGGAAAGTAGCATCCAAGTAGATATGTGCCAAGTACTATATTAAACCGTCCATATGTTTTATCTCAACCAACACCATGAGGAAAGTTCTTGCAGCATGCTCATTTTAGCAAACCAACACATGGAGGCTCAGAGAAGTTAAGTAACTTGCCCAAAGCCAGTCAAGTAGAAAGTGACAGAGATGGGAAATGAACCCAGGCAGCCTAAGTCTAGAGCGAGTGTTCTTCATCTTTTTATTAATGAAGACTATAAATCAGATATGGTGGCATGTGCCTCTAATTCCAGCATATTTGGAGGCCAAGACGGGAGGACAACTTGAGGCCAGGAGTTCAAGAACAGACTGGGCAACATAGCAAGACCCCATCTCTACAAAAAATAAAAAAATTAGCCAGGCTTGGTGGTGTGTACCTGTAGTCTTAGCTACTTGGGAGGCTGAGGCAGGAGAATTGCTTGAGCCTGGGAGCATGAGGCTGCAGTAAGCTATGATCACATTACTCCACTCCCACCTGGGTGACGGAGCAAGACCCCGTCTCTAAAAATATTAAATAAGTAAATAAATAAAAAGACTATGGAACTGTCAGTTTACATCGCAATGGCATCTGTCATCAACATTGCTTGTTCAAGCCATATCATTCCATCAGGGTCTGCAGGTCGAGGGAGGCACCCTGAAGCCATCAGGTTTTCTTTTCCAAACCTCTTCAACCTCTCCAGACTTCCTGGAATGAGTCCCTGAGAGCCAGCTAGTAACTAGAGGGGGGAAAATGTCTAAAAGTGGAAGAAACTGCCTTCGCATGAACAGTAAGCTGGTTAGAATGGATAAGCTTCAAAGCATACTATGTGGGAAGCACTGTCAGGGTTTGTCAAGTGTTCCTGGACTGAAACAATTACCTCATGCAGAGTGAAGACTTTTCCATGAGAACAGCTTGAAATAGGCTGCCCACAGCCCTGGGCAGCTCTGCTTTTTCACCCTCTGGGCACGGTTTGTTTGTGTTCAGTTCTCTGGAGTGTGAGGGTGAGGAGGAAACCTTCATCCCTGTGACAAACTTTATGAGGAATGCAAACAGGAGGGGACACAAGACCCACTGGGCACGACTCACGGCTTTTAGCTCCTGGGTTAGGACTTAGGAGAGCAAAACCTCGGTCTTTTTAGTTACTTTAGTTGTCATCACCTCTGGATTCAGGTGTTTCAGAAACAACTAGATCTTCATTTGAGACGTCTCAAAGTCTCAAGTGAAAATGCATGTACATCTGAAAACCACTGGGTCGTTGGACTGAAAGAGTAGCCACCTCTGTCCCAAAGTCCACTCAGCGGTGAAAAACCTCTCTGTAGCCTGTATTGTGGGATTTGCTGCTGCTTAAACTGGATCTTGAACTTAAAAAAGAGCGTGTGTTCAATAAGAAACATTTTTGGGCACTTAAACTATGTTCTCTTAGCGTCAAATATTCCTAAAGAAAATTGATGGAATTGATTTAGTAATTTGAAAGGTTAGAGAGCACTCATGAAAATGACATCCTAGGCTGGGCGTGGTGGCTCGTGCCTGTCATCCCAGCACTTTGGGAGGCCGAGGCGGGCAGATCATTTGAGGTCAGGAGTTTGAGACCAGCCGGCCAACAAGGTGAAACCTCATCTCTACTAAAAATACAAACAAACAAACAACAAACAAAATCAAAATCAAATCAAAACTAGCTGGATGTGGTGGTGCACACCTGTAGTCCCAGCTAATTGGGAAGCTGAGGCAGGAGAATCATTTGAACCTGGGAGGAGGAGGTTGCAGTGAGCCAAGATCGCACCACTGCACTCCAGCCCGGGAGACAGAGCAAGACTTTGTCTAAAAAAGATAAAAAGAAAAAAGAAAAAAGAAAAAAATAAAGAAAGTGTCAGTAGATGCAACTATTTCATAGTCCCAGCCTCAAGTCAATCCCTAGAACTAAGAAAACTCCTATGTAAAATGTGTTTATTGCTTTTATTTATTGAACTTTCTGGACTATGAACCACAGCATCATGAGGTTAGTGTAGAAGTGGGGTGAGATGTAAACCAACCTGTATCGTAGAAACTGTCCTCGGTCTGGAATCACGGAAGTGTTTTTATCCTGACATAGGCTTGCCAAAGCTGTGCCTGTCAACACCACAAAACTAGCCTGAAAGTGAGACCCTCCATATCACTTCCGTGTTTGAAGTGAGAACAACTGCCTTAGTTCTCTGGACTTCCTCACTGAAGATTTCTGGTCTGGGATGGTAGAAGGACAGTGGAAGGGTGTGGAAGTATGAGAGAGGAAGGTAAAGGGTGTGATTGTGCACATGCACACGTGTGTGTGTGTGTGTGTGTGTCTGTACATAACTACAGACCAGAGATGGGGGAATGGATGGACAGTCAATGCACTGCTGCACAGTTGAGGCTGCAACTGTGGAATATTTGGGTCAATTTACAGACAGTAACAAATAGGAACAGGAAGATTTATCTCCACGATGCCAAGAAAGAAGTCTGATTGGGTTTTTCCTTCTCACTGAATTGTCTTTCTGTGTGAGGCACATGACAGTGATATGGCTGTAATGGAAGGGGCAGAAGTTTAATTGAACTTGATGAATTAGAAAATAACCTTGAAAACAGCAAGAAGTTCCAGTGAAATCAGTGCAAGGCAGCATATCTACAAACAAAAATTATCTATAATTTGCTGCAGTACAATATGAGGACTGCCTTGCATAGACATAGCAGAAAAAGCTGAGAGGTCCTAGTACTGCTGAGATATTAATGTCATTAGTAATGTCAGGAAGACTTTAGGATTCAGTCAAAGCTCCGTGGCATGGTTCTCAAACTCTAGCGTGCATCAGAATCACTTGGAGGGCTTATTAAAACTCATATTGCTGTGCCTCATACCCTGAGTTTTGAGCAGTAAATCTCGGGTGACTGCATTTTTAACGTGTTCCCAAGAGATGCTGGTGCTGCTGGTGGGGGCCCATACTTAAAGAACCATGGCCATCCAGTAACCAGAAGCAGAGAATAATCCATCATTCTGCTCCATTTAGTAGATTATTGTATCCTCATTCTGATGACTAGATTTGAAAAGGCGTGCAGAGAAATGGTAAATGATATGGAAAAAGGGATCAGGAAAATGATCAAAAGGATATAAAATAAAATCAGAAACACATTACATGAATAATTGAGTGTTTTATTTGAAGAAGAAGAAGAAGAAGAAAACAATATTGTTTAATGAATATTTTCAATATATCAATGTTGACTGGGATTAGGGGGTTCTCTGTACCTCCAGGGACTTGGCCAAGACAAAAATAGAATTACAATATGATAAGAAAGATCAAGATTTGGAATATCAAAACACTGCAAGGTATTGAGAAAAAAAAGTGTACAATTTCAGTTTCCAAAGAGATCTTGACTTAGGTGATTTAGATTTGATATAGAAAATTCTACTCCATATGTTTTCTTCCCATTATTAGATTCTATAGAAACCCAGAGTAAATTTGTTCATGCTTCAAAAGGATCTAGGAAGGAGTAAGGATATAGTTGGATCAGAACAAATTTTCCCTTAGGTTTTATCCCAGTAACCACATATATCTGTAAAAGACAGGCCTTCATTTCTCCTTATGTGGAAGGTTTGTATTTTCATCAACCCAAATAAGAATCCCGTAGATTCAAAATATGTTGTTTGGTGAGAAATGCAAATCCAAGCCATACAGAGAATTCCATAAGATGTTCTTTTGCCTTTTAAAATATTCTATTTGTAACTGTCTGTTCAAACAGTCAACTACCAAGGGAATCTGTGCCCTAGTAAATGTTTTTATTTATGTCCCAAACTTATTTTCAATTGAAATTTGTTCACTTGAGCTTGATGCTAGTATTTGAATTTTTTATGATTAAAAAATTCTTAGATGTCTTCTGTAAGTATCTTATACAGTAGACATATATAAGTTATATATTAAAATCCACTTTAACTATGTACTTTAATGTGCTTCTATTAGATTTAAAAAATGTTCTCATCTCCTTGGGCAGAAAGGAAGCAGAGTACCTGTGACCAGGGTAACTATTAACATTAATAGTATTTTTGATGCTGAAAAATAAAAGGCTACAGATAAGTGTCAAATGAAGGTGAGCTATTTTTAAATTTCTCTGATGTACCTGTCTAGAAAATGTTGCTTTGGAATAAGTTCAGTTGAATTTTAGAACTCAGAGAACAAAGGTTTTCATCTCAATCATCTCAAGATAAATTCATGCAGACACATGTAGCCCCCAAACAAAAACCACTCAGGTCCTAAAGAAAACTGTCCTTGAAGAAATGGAGGTGAAACCCTTTGTTGCCAGGTACGCACACACACACCTAGAGAAATGCACTGCATCTACATAAAGCTTCTGAAAGAACTAAATTAAGATAATGATCATTAGGATTTAAAAAAGTTAGTTCATTAACATGGAAAAAATATATTTATGGGTCTTTATTAGACCCTGAGAAGCTGTAGGAAAAGTTCAAAGTTCGTCTCCATTGAATACAGACTAGTTATTAACCTCTGACAAAAATAAACCCTTCAAATATATGTTATTTATATGTAATAGTTACATGTTATATATATTCAAATATATACTATTTATATGTTGTATTTATACGTTATATATATATTTATATGTTATATTAAAAGTGTGACACTTATCACTGTGAATCAATGTTATCTATAGACTGTCAGCATCAGCATCACGGGAGCTTGTTGGAAATTCAGCCATGCCCCAGACTGACTGAAGCAGAATTTGCATTTTAACAAGATTCTCAGGTGATTTGTATACTCTTCAAATAGTTAAAGTTTGAGGAGCTCTAGCCAAAATTACCAATTTTTTTTTTCTTTTTTGAGACAGAGTCTCGCTCTGTGGCCCAGGCTGGAGTGCAGTGGCCGGATCTCAGCTCACTGCAAGCTCTGCCTCCCGGGATCACGCCACTCTCCTGCCTCAGCGTCCCAAGTAGCTGGGACTACAGGCGCCCGCCACCAAGACCGGCTAATTTTTTTGTATTTTTAGTAAAGACGGGGTTTCACCAGGATGGTCTCGATCTCCTGACCTCGTGATCCGCCCGCCTCGGCCTCCCAAAGTGCTGGGATTATAGGCGTGAGCCACCGCGCCCGGCCTGTAATTTTTTTAGAAGACGGATTTGTCTGTGAATTCAAACCATGATGTATAAATCTATAAGTTTGTGATTCTTAAAATTCTAAACAGACATAGAGGTCCTAACCTTATATCGAAACATTCAATAATTATGACAAATTTTAAAGGGGACAATAAGGCAGTCTTTTCCTTTATTATACCAGGCATACAATCAACATAGAAACTTAAACATTATTCAAAATCACAACATAGTAGTCACTTAATACATATTTTAAATCTGAAATGGCAAGTCATCCTAATGTCATATTATCATATATTACTATAAAATAAAGTCAATCATTATTTTAATAATGGATTAAGCATTTAAAAAAAAGCGTAAGAAGTCTCCACGATATTTTTATTGGCACTAAGTATCTCTATTCTTCATCTGCTCTTTTAAACCTCTTGTTTCAATCCTATTTTAAATCCTGGGGGAGTCTAAGACTATTTCTGCATGGTCAAGTCAACCAAAGAATCCACCCCCCCTCCTTAATGTAGGCTCCCAGGCAAGGAGGGGCTCTACCTCCACCCTGCTTCCCCACCCCAGGTACTAGGAGGGAGGCGATCCCCTTAATCTTTAAAAACAAACTTCACTGATAGAAAGAAATAAAGAGTTAAAGGAATAAAAAGAAACAAAACCCTAGGTAGTCATAACTTGGATGACTAGTTTTGACTAATTCAGGATTCTGGTAAAGTAATGGAATTGTCCTAGTGACAAGGATAACTGTTTCTACTGGAAAAATATCAATTCCTTGGTAGCTAGAAACTTTAATTATGTGCAGTAAAAGATTGCCTGCTACCTCAGGACTGTTGGAAATAAGACAGTTTTCCATGAGGTCTTTGGTCCTGTTGCAAAGTTAATATTATTGGGTATACATATGCATAAATACATGCATACACACATGTACATTGAGATGTGTGCACATTTCAAAATAATTAGCTCCATAAGAAAAAAGAAACCTTGTAGAAAACCACATAAATGTCCAACATTTTTCACAATTTAAACAGTAAGGGCATGTTATTAGTTGAATTGAAAAATCTCTTAGCTGAAACTAGATGTTTTAAAAACACAGGCCAAAAGCAACCACTTAACTAGTGTAATTTTAAACAGGAAACTTTATGCCTTTTTTTTTTTTTTTTTTTTTTTTTTTGACAGAGTCTTGCTTGCTCTGTCACCCAGGCTGGAGTGCAGTGATGTGATCTTGGTTCACTGCTACCTCCTCCTCGTGATTTCAAGCGGTTTTCCTGCCTCAGCCTCCTGAGTAGCTGGGATTACAGGCACCTGCCACCACGCCTGGCTAATTTTTTTATTTTTTAGTGGAGACAGGGTTTTACCATATTGGTCACGCTGGTTTCGAACTCCTGACCTCAGGTGATCCACCTGCCTTGACCCCGCAAAGTGCTGGGATTACAGGCGAGAGCCACTGCGCCAGGCCAAGTTTTATGTCTTAAATGCAGAGCCAAAACTCTGCGACAGGAACATGTTACAAATCAGTTTCCACAGCCCTGGTATCCACTGAGGGATGAAAGCTTGCAAGGTACAGGGAAGGAGCAAGACTTAGACTTTGGAAAACCTGGCTTCAAATTCTGACTCTATCCTTGTGCTTTGTGGCCTCAGGCACATTTTTTATCTGCTCCTCTCTTAGTCTTAGTTTTCTCACCTATAAAAGTAGTAGTTTTGTGATTATAGTAAAACACGCAGCATGGGGCCTGGCACACATGTGGTCACAACAAGTACATATTATTCTCATTATAATTCTGACTATTGGAGATATGCAAATGGAGCCACTATTTTTTATAAAATCATCATTTATTCCTTTAAAACCTCATTATGGATATTTCCCAGCCCCTGTCAAAACCAACTTACCTTTGTCAAGTCTCCTATGGTGATGCTATTCAATTTTAATTAATTAAAAACAGACTCATCATGTTCAACCTACTAACTCCATCAAATGTTCAAAAGAAATGTTTTAAAAGCATCAATTTTATTAGATTGATCATACAGTGATATGTATTGAAAATTATTTCCCATTTCTTAAGTATTTCAGTCCCTCTCCTGCTTCCGTAAGTAACCTCAGCGAGGAGACGCAGATTCAAGTAGAGGATTTATTCACACGTGTGCTACATTAGGAGAAGCGCTGGAGAGAAGGCATCAGCATGCAGGACCCCCGGAATGGTCCTGAGACCACCCTGGGCATCACATCTGGTACAAACCAATGAGGTTAATTTATTACAAATGACTCCCCAACGACCCTGAAATACTGCTTTTGCTGCCATCTGAATGGGCTAAGTTGATATGCGGCCAAGAATTTTTTCCACTGATTATATAGACATAACTCTAAATCCATTGCGAACGGAGGAAAGATACCTGTGTCTACATTTGTCTGCATGAACAGAAAAGAAAACAGAGACACATTGATTTTACAATGTGTGTGAAGTGAATTCTTCTTTGCAATTTCCTGACTACATTCTTGCTCTCTGAAAACAAGCAACATGATTTTTATTGTGTATAAACTGGTTTTTGGTGAAAAGGAGTTAAAAGATTTCAAACTTAACTTTTCATCAACAGCCAATGGTCATTCTGTTTATGACCTTACAGGATATAGGTTATATATATCACAGTCATAGATGGATGCTGTGCACTCACAAACAAACCTAATCATTAAAACAGGGGACTGCCTGTTTCAAATGCATTATACACCACAGACAGTAGGAGCCAGAAAAAAACTTGGCCTATAATATTTATTCTAACTGTCTCAATCAAGAATAACTATTAATATATTCTTAGAGAGAGGAAAGGTGATTTTTTAAAATTCCATGATAATGTCACATTAGTTTTTTTCAGAATATATTAAAATAAATTTAATCTACTTTCAATTGCTATAATTAAGATTTTTTCCTTTTGTTTTCTGAAAAGAATCAGACAATAGCTTAAGAAACTACAATGGTAGATCTAATCAATCCTACTTCATATGAAAATCAAAACTTATTTCAGGATTCATTTTAGAAAGTACATATTGAAAAACTATATTGAAAAATGACCCGTTGGAATCTAGATTGACATGGCAACATTTGAAACTAGTGGCCTAGCTAACACAGTCAACCATGCAGAAGGAGTTGCAACATTTATAGAAATACCGAAAGAATTCTTGTGAACAGTAATTGCCGAAAGGAAAGAAAGAATGAATAAGAATGGTTTCAGGGTTGCAATGTCGGTGACATTACTGAGTTCATGTTAGCAAAATCAGGTCCCTTCCAAACACAATTATGTAAACTATTTGCATTGGATTGAAAGGGGTCATATTCTGTTACATACATGCAGCATTAAAAAATCTACCATCATGTAAAAAAAAATCGTCTGGAAAAAGTAAGTCTTTCTCAGTTTTCCTCAATCACTCAAATTTATTTTAAAGTCCAGGTAAAAACTCTGAAACTCATTGACTTTTTACAACATCATGGGCGTATCATATCCCTTCCTTTCCTACCCCCAATCAACCCTCCAAACAGAATATAAAAGGAAACCCCTGCCCCCAAGCAAAACAAAATAATATTGCGTGAAGATCTCAACAATATTTTTTTAGTGGTGAAAACACCGGTAACATTATTTTCACTTCAATTACTTAACTCATCTAAACGATGTCATTGCTTCACGAATGCTAAGTGCTCCTGTGGCTTGAGAGGGAATCCAATGCAAGGAATTCAAGGCAAGCATCTCAAACCTTGGCCAGGCAGTGGAAGTGCTTGGTAAATGCAGAGTCCTCCTGGGTGCAAGGGTGCTACACATCACTGGGCGAGCGCGCTCTCTGGGCGAGACTGGACGGGATGCAGCCGCAGCAAATAAGACAGAGCGCTTTCTGGATCTCTTGGTTTCTGAAAGCATATATGACAGGGTTGATGATGGAATTGTAGGTGGCGGGCAGGAGGGTGGCGTAGGTATAGATGGAGGGGTAGGTGTAATCAGCTATCAAGGAATAGAGGGTGAAAGGCATCCAGCAAGCAGCAAAGGTCCCCAGGATGATAGCCAGGGTGGAGACCCCTCTCCGGGTGGTCACATAGTGCGACGTGGCCAGGAAGTGGTGCTGTAGGGCTATCTGATGGGCGTGCCTCATCACAATCTTACAGATCTGGATGTAGAGCTGAAGCATGAGCGCAAACATGAAGAGGAAGGACACCGAGAGGATGGCCGCGTTGTTCTTGGTGAGCGGTCTGACCACGCTGCAGGTGGTCTCGTCTCGGAGGCAGTTCCAGCCCATGACGGGCAGCAGCCCCAGGCAGATGGAGGTCCCCCAGAGCATGACGAGCATGACATAGGTAAACGTGACCGTCCTCTCCGAATGGTACGTCAGAGCGTAGTACAGTGAGAGGTAGCGGTCAACAGTGATAGCCAGCAAGCTGCAGACAGAGGCAGAGAAAGAGGCGACAATGAGGCCGATGGTGACCAGCTTGGTGGCTTCTGACTGAAGCAGGTAGGCAAAAACAAAATTGATGATGAGTCCAATGCCGGCCAGCAGGTCTGCAAGAGCCAGGCTGCCTATCAGCAGGAACATGGGCGCTCGCAGGCTGGGGTTGTGGAAGATGATAAGGACCACAATGGCATTTTCACAGGAGATGAGGGTTCCCGAGGTACACAGGACAATGTCCCAGGGGTTGACTACGAGCTCAGGCTCTGGCTTTACGGCAGGAACCCGGGAGGAGACAGCAGCCGAGATGTTCTCCGCAGCAGCGGCATCTAAATAATCCCGAGGCAGCCCGCTTAAATTGACCTTCAGGTCTTCATTCATTTTAACCCCTGTCCTCTTCAACGAAAAGACAGGTTTTTTAATGTTTAAATGCAGCAGGGTGACGATCCGAGATCATGCAAAAGACACACAGACAGACAGAAAGCCAGCCCCTGCTCAGACACCAGTACCAAACGCCACAAGCTTCGGGAATGAGGAACTGTTGGGAAATGAAACAAAAGCCAAAGTGTCTGTGGTTTAAACCCCACAACACAAATGCCGTTTGGCACTGGGGAAAACACAGGGTAGGACTTCAAAACACCAGCGTGAGCGAGGCAGGCACACACGGACTCGCGGCGGTCTGTTTGCAAAAGCGCTGGGAATGCACATTGGAAAATCACATCTTGCATGCTGAAAACCAACAACTGTTTGACACCTGGGCTGCTGCCGAGAAAACCACGCGGCAGCGGCAGGTCTTGAGTCAGGGGCCGCCATCCTCGATGGAATATTTAAATCGCCTATTTCCATCGAACTCCCACCCTCCAAACGCATCCCCCACGCGCGTGCACACCCTCAAACGCACCCCCGACCGGAACAAAGAGGGGCTCCCAGACTCCCCCCCGTGCGCACGGAGCAGTCGGGAGGGCCACGAGAGGGAGGTGTGTGCAATGGAAGTACCGAGACAGACAGACAGACAGATGCCCATGCACTGCCTCCGCTCCCCTGGCAGCGGGGACTGGAGTCGGACGCGAGAGGGACAGACAGGGTGCGGGGACAGGCGGCCCGCGGGGGCGGGGGGGTCATCGAGGGGGTCACC
>NW_012106586.1:3561186-3580105 GCF_000951045.1 Mandrillus leucophaeus
GGCGGCCCCGGGCTTGCACCGGGCGGGGCAGGGGAGCGCTGCCTGGGAGCCCTGTGACCTATTTCGTTCCTGTGGTTTCCCCGGGGAGCTCCAGTCTCCACAGTCCTGGCTTTTCCACGCCTTCACCTAAACCGCTACATTCAGGGCCAAAAGGATTGCTTAGGATGATATTCATGATCAGCAGCAGGGAGGCGGGGTGGACAGGTTGGGGAAGCAGATCTTTAAAACAACAAAATGCCCCGCATGCTTTTTTAGAATTGCCCATGGTCTTGGACCTGGTTCATTATCACTGTTTCCCAGGAACACTTGCTTAACTGAATAGATGATGCTGCTGCTCTGTGTATCATCATTATCATCACCAACTTGCACTTATTAAGTGCTCTTTGAGCTGTGTTTTCAAATGGAAATCATTTACTGAGTTCTTGTAGAAGCTTCCTGCAAACATTGGCCAAACCCCAATTCATTTAGATACTGAAGTGGCACTATTAATTTATTTTTTCATTTTGCCACATCAATGGATTCTGAGATGAAGAACCTGATAGCTGTCTGCTTTTCTGAGCCCATGCCTCCTCTGGATATAAAAACCCGAGCACCTCGTAGATCTTAAGTTCCAAGATGATCCTCCAGTTTAAAGATGGGAGAAGGAAAAAGTGTTATAGTCTTGTCTTGCCCTGTCAGAGGTGAAGGTTTTCCCACTACTTTTCTTCCACTTCCCCAGGGGCTTTTGTATGAATGGAAATGGTCGGCAGGCAAAGGACCCTATAGGAGTATCATCAGCTGGCCAGCCTGCCTTCCCCTGCTGCTCACGTCTTCTCTATCCCAGCCCAACAGACTCGGAGCCTCAGTCACCCTTGACTTTCTTCCTGCTTCTCCCCTTCTTCCATCAATCAGTTTCTGGCTCTGCAAGGTCGCTCCAGCTCTCCCTGCATGCCACTTCTCATCATCCTCAGTTCCCTGGTTGAGGCCCTCATCCCCTCTCACCTGTATTTCTGGTACCCACCTGCTTCTCCCTTTCCCAGCCTCCTCGATTTGGCACATCTATTCCATGATGTCCAAGACCTCCTGCTACCTCCAGAATAGTCTGAACTTTTTACCGCGGCAGATTCTGCTCAGTAGTTCTGGGGGTGGGTCTAGCTTCTGCATTTGCAAGCCTCTTCTCCATGCTGCTGCTGCTGCTGCTGGTTCACAGGTCACACTTTGAGAAGCAAGGTTTTATGGAGTTCTCAGAGTGGCTTGTTCGTGGTGGGGAGGCATCAGACACGTGTGTGTCCCAAGAACAGGGCTAAGGGCTGGGCACAGAAATTCAGTAAGACATGGTCTCTGCACGCAAGTGCGCACTCTGGTAGTGACACACACACGAATCAACAATAATGCCAGGCAGCAAATGCTGTCATGAAGGGATGTAATCTTCTTCTCAATTTCTGTGTGAAGCATCAGAGAATTTTAGAATGAAGCGATGAAAAATGAGCAGTCGTTTAACAAACATGTAGTAGTTTTGGCATAATATAGCTCAAGCTATGTGGCAAAATTTTAGGCACCTCACGTCAGCAATGCAGTTTAAGGAAAGCAAATGCATAGGGCTGGTCAGACACTATTCCAGCCAATAACACTGACATGGCCCTGACCTCACGGAGCTTAAAGGGGTGGGACTTTTTAATTCAGTCATTAACATGTTTGAGAAATTAGAAAAAAAAAAAAAAGAGCTGAGTGTTGGAGGAGAGAAAAAAGTATTGAGGTGAATGGCAGAGGTATATGGATTTTTGTAAAAAAAAAAAAAATGTGTAAAACCTGGGAAGAGTCAAAGGAGGAAACTGAGACAAGTTATACCTGGAGCTCGGATACCGCCACTGGGGAGAGCCCAGGAGTCAGCAGCTAACAGTGATGTGGACACTCAGCTCCCCTGATGGTAAGATCAACTGTGTGTTCACAGTTCTGTCCCCACTCCCCCTTGGAAGGATTACTTGTAACTTCCCTGTACTCTGGATTCTACGTTTATTGGTTTATTTGTTAGGACTTTTGTTGCCAGGGAGCAGAAATCCAATTCAAACTAGTTTAAGAAAAAAAAGGCGTTTTGTTGTCTGGTATGACTCGGAAAGATCTGGAGTGGTTCACATAAAAGGAGGAGAAGCTACAGGAAGCAGGTGGCTGGCGGTCAGCCCTGGCCTGATTTATTTCTGCTTGTCTTTGCTTCTCTGCGTCTGTGTACCTCAAACTTCCCTGCCCCAGACAAGTTTCTTCCAGGCAGTCATGGACAGTGGCCTCAGGCAGCCCTGGGCTTGCATTCTGAGACTGTATTCTTAACTTGTGAGTGGAATTCCCGCGGAGAACTCTGGCCCAGCCTGCTCTGTGCCCCCCGCTCACAACCAACCATGGCAGCTAAAGGGAAAGAGTGGATCAATCGGCCAGGCCTGGATCTCATGTGTCTCACGTAGTGTCCTGTGATGGGCGTCCCCTCTGAACTTCACAAAATGCGCATCTCTGAGAGGAAAAGTGAGTTGGGACACCAGGCACACCAACTCCAGGTCTGGAGGTCAGGATTCGCCACAGCTTGGAACTGGGTGGGCCAATGGGGAGGTTTTGCACAGCCTCAGTAACAAGGGCCATAAAGTAGCTGTCTGCAAAGCTGTCTTCTCGATGTATTCACCACCCGTGACAGGACACTGCCACAGATGCCCTCAGAGGTGTGACATTTACTGCCTTTTCATCACTTACCTTTTTTGTCACTTTTTTTTTTAATAACTTCAGCAAGACGTTGTAAACCTTCAAGCATGATCTGGCATTTTCACAACCTAGAGTAATGATGACTGTTTTATGTGAGAAAGACTCGGCGCCTGTCTTAATCACACATGGCATCTTTGCCAAGTGAAACCCCGAGGGCACATTTATTAGCCCCTTCTTGTAACTGAATTTGTAAATCATGAGACTGTCCCAGATTACTGGCTGGAGCAAGTCATAAACTGAGCCAGTACTGCACAGCACATGGTGTGTGTATTGAAATGTTACTAGTCAGCTTCTTTCTCGCTTATGTTAATGATTATTAGCCAGTTTCCATAGATCAGATTAATTGGTGCAGTAATCTGAACCGTAGATTGACCGTGCTTTAGTCTGTCCAGCCAAGGGTCTATATCACACCTGAGAATACAATATAATCCCAAATTAAAGTTTGATTTTATTGATCTCTTCATCTGACAATACATTTTATAACTGTATAACCTACATACAGACAAGTGTATATTTCACAAGTATACAGTACCATGAAGATATATCAAATAGATATATCTATGTAACCACTATCCATCTTGAGAAATAGAACATTACTAGTACCCCAAAGCCTTCCTCTTGCCCACTCCCAGTAATTATCCTCTGAAAAGAAACCACTATTCTGAATTCTAATATCACAGATTAGGTTTGTCTGTTTTTGAACTCTATATGAATGGAGTCATACAGTATGTACACTTTTATGTCTGACTTCTTTCGCTTAACATTATGTTAGTGAGACATACTCATTTGTTGCAAGGAGCAGTAGTTTAATCTTTTTCATTGCTGTATAGAATTCTATTGTAGGACTATTGTCTTAGTTCGTTCAGGCTGCTATAACAAAATACATCAGACTGGGTGATTTGTAAACCATAGAAATTTACTGCTCACCGTTCTGGAGACTGGGAAGTTCAAGATTATGGTGCCAGCAGAATCAGTGTCTGGTGAGGGTCCATTCCTTACTGATGGCAGCTTCTTCCTGTGTGCTTGCTGGCAGAAGGGGCAAACTAGCTCCCATAGGCACTCATCCTATTCAAGAGGGCAGAGCTCTCAAGACTCAATCACTTCCCCAAACCCCGGTTCTCAATGCTATTACACTGGGGATCAAGTTTCAACATAGAAATTTTGGGGGGAAACATTCAGACCACAGCAAATATGCTACTGTTTTTTCATGTATTTCTTATTGATCCACATTGGGTTGTTTTCTGGTTTTGGCTATTGTGAATAAAACCATGACAGACATTCCTGTACATGCCATGTGATGCACGCTGGCTCAAAAGTACATTTTAATAATTAGTTATCAATTAAAATAATACCATGTTGCTATTTAAGGAGAGGGAGGAGACTATGAAGAATCACAACACATCTCTCCCTTCCCCTTTTAAAATTCACTCTAAACTTCCATTTTAATAGAGGACGTGGAAATATCAAAGGAAGAAAGAAGGGAGGGACATACGACATAAAGATAATATTTAGTCTGCAGTTCTGTGTGCGAAAAGAGAGCTCCGTTGTCAACACTCACGTTGCTTCATTTCTACATATATTCTCGTGTTTTTTTAAGAAATATATTTTTTCTGACTATAGAGTAATACATAGTTATTGCAGAAATTTTGAAGCCTACAAGTAAAATTAAAGTGTAATATGACATGTACTCTCACAGAGAAAGCTACTGTAAACTTTTTGTTAATATACATTTTAACAAATTTAGTTGGGATTTTTTTGAGAGGAGGAGGCAGAGTAACGAGGTGTTACTTTCTGAAATGTGTTATTCACACAATTGCATGGAGCCATAGTTTTTCTTTTTTTGAGTTACCCATCAGGCTGCTGTCTGTGCTTTATGGTGTGGACAGGAGACAGGGACCGTTCTGCTCCCTCTCAGATGTTCATCCAACCCTTTCTCTTCTCCTAGCCTCTTCTCCCCACCCCAACCCTTTCTCTAACTCCTCCAACTGTCTCTTGGTCCTTGTGCAGGCTGGACAATGACCCCCGAAGGTATCCAGGGCCTAAATCCAGGAACCTGGGACTGTTACCTTTGTTAGAATGGGCTTTGCAGAAGTGATTAGACGTCTTGAGACGGGAGGACATTCTGGATCATCTGGGTGGGCCCTGAGTATAATCATGAAGTCTTTCCAAGAGGGAGGCAGGAGGATTAGGGTCAGTAGTAAGAGATGTGAGGACAGAAGCAGAGGGAGAAAGACAGAGATGTGAAAATACTGCACTGCCTGCTGTGAAGACAGAGCAGGGGTCGAGAGCCACAGGATGTTGGCAGCCTCTGGAAACTGGGAAGAACAAGGGAATTCCTCCCTGGACTTCAAGAAGGAATGCTGGTCGGTGGGCCCACCTTAGACTTCTGACCTCCAGAACAGATGTGTGGGTTTTCTAAACTGACACATTATTATTAACTAAAGTCCATAGTTTGCATAAGAGTTCACCCCTGGTGTTGTCTATTCTATGGGTTTTGACAAATCTGCAGTGATATGTGTCCACCATCATAGTGTCATACGGAATAGTTGCCCTGCCCTAAAATCCTCTGTGCTCTACCTATTCATCCCTCCCTCCCCCTAATCCCCGGCAACAAGTAAACTTTTTACCATCTCCATAGATTTGCCTTTTCCAGAATGTCATAGAGTTGGAACAATACAGTATGTAGCCTTTTCATATTGGCTTCTTGAACACAGAAATATGCATTTAAAGGTCTTCCATGTCTTTTCGTGGCTCAATAGCTCATGTATTTTTATTGCTGAGTAGTATTCCAATGTCTGGATTTCTTTAACCATTCACCTACTGAAGGACATCTTGGTTGTTTCCAAATTTGGCCAACTATGAAGACAGTGCTATCCACATCTGTGTGCAGGTTTTCGTGTGGATGTAAGTTTTCAACTCCTTTGGGTAAATACAAAAGTGCATTGTTGCTGGATAATTTGTGCTGTTTTAAGCCACACAGTTTGAGGTAATGTGTGAAGGCAGCAATGGGAAAGTAATGCAGGCCTCCGTCATGAGCCCAGGAGACCTGGGCTGCCCACAGGTCCTTGCAAACTTTAACCGCCTCACTCATGCCCCGCAGGGCCAGGCCTCTCATTGCCAATGACAGGATATCCAGTATTTATTAATACTCACTGTGTGCCAGGCACTGTGCTAGGAGCCTTCCAAGTACATTCTAATTTAATCCTCCCAACAACCCTACAAGGCGGAGTACCTCTATTACCCCATGTATGGTTGAGGGAGGTGACACACAGTGCACTAGGTTCTATACCTGCCCTCAAAGCCAGACAGTCAGGTGCCAGGATCTGCTTCCTGAGCCACTGCCCTGCACCACCTAGAGAGCAGGTGTCACTTACAGTAAAATTTAAAATGGGCTTATGGAAATCCTACATCCCTCCAATGTCTCTTCTCAGGTAACAGGTTGAAGACCCAGGTATGCATCTCTTTTAGAAAGACAGGAGCTTGTCCTACACAAGTCTACCCTAGGACTCCACTTTCATTTCAATTTTGAAACCTATTTATAATCTAATAGGGCCTCAGTAAAGCCTCAGGAATCTGCTTCTGGAGTTATTTCCTGTTGATGTCATTGCAGATACTCTCAAAGGCCTTTTGCTGACTGCTCTAGGCCCGGACCCTACCTCCAAAGGAGAGGATGACTGATCCCTGGCTGATTCTTTGCACCAACTTTGACTGACAGCTGTCATGGCAGATTCGTCGAGGGCATGGGCATAGGATAACAGCTGAAAGCCAGCTGGACCATTCAGGAATGCTCAGATGAGGCTGGACACAGGCATTTGCAACAGTGTGGGGAGAAGCTGTTGACTGTACCTTTGGTGGAATCCTGAGACCCTCTCTTAGCCTGAATATCAGATGCATCAGAGCACCAGGAGATGGGCCCCAGTGCCCTGAAGGGCAAGGCCAGTAGGGAGGTGTTGACCAGCATTGCCAAAGGTGCAATGAGAGGAGAGGCTGAACTCACAGACTGGTTTCTGGGCGTCTGGAGATAACTGTTTGGGGACTTCTTGAAAGCACTGGAAGACACTTTAAAGGCATCTAATTTTTAACAATCAAGCCAGTGGAGTTTCTTTATCCTTTTACCTCCTGAAGGATACCTTGGTTGTTTCCAAGTTCGGACAGTTATGAATAATTGGCCAATACAGTAAAAGAAAACTTAGAAGCAAAGTAGCAAGGGCATCAGCAAATACTTTGCTTCCGTGCTTCTAGCTACCCTCGGACTATTCTTCTATTTTCTCTTTTCAAGAAGGCACATCAGCAGGAGGGCACCAGAATTTAACAATCTCATCTAAAGAAAAGGCTGGAGCTTTGCTCACAGTACACATTTCTTCTAACAATAGCAGCCTGGGCCTCTACTGCTTGGGAGTAAAAAGGGAGTGTTCACCTGGAGTTTCAATCAGGTTATAAAAAGAAGAGATTGTTCTTGCCTGGCCTTATAATGAAGACTATTAACCCTGATTCGGGCAGTGTCACTCAGATCAGTAGTGCACTGCCAGCTTAAGGTTGGAATGCACCGTGGCCAGGGATGCTGGGAAGTTATCTTCTCAGGCCCTGACACCCTCGCTGTGTCTGGGCAAGAACTAGAGGAGAGAAGCCAGTGATCAGGCATGGTATTGATTTTGTGAATCACTAATGACTTAGGAGCACTGTTTGTGCAACCAAAATGCTTTATATTTGAGTTGAAGAGTTAAACGTCTGCAGGCCAGCTTGACAACACATGCTTTCTCTGCAAAGGAGCAATCCTGGGGGATCTATCACTTAACGCACTGTGAATCATGTGTTTGCAATCTCTCTCTTTCCTTGTGACCTACATTTAATTGTACCTGATGCACTATGCTGTGTGGTTTGAAGGAAATGTGTACTGTGAGCAAAGCCACAGCCTTTTCTTCTGATGGGATTTTTAGATTCTAGTGCCCTCCTGCTGGACATGCCTTCTTGAAAACAGAAAATGGAAGGATAGCCCGAGGGTGGCCAGAAGCAGGGAAGTGGAGTATTTTGCTGATGTGCTACTTTGCTTCTAAATTTACTTTTACTATATTAGGAGACTTAGGCAGCCAATTATAATCAATAAATTTTAACCAAAACATGATGGTTCAGCATGTCCACATTCTGTAGCTCTTGAAATACTGGCTTGAAATGTTGCTGAATGAAATGGGAGAGGAAGGAATAGCAAGGTCCCACAGTGTAGGTGCAAGGCCCTGCCCTGGCTTGTGAAGGACGCACGTCCTCTTCACTTCTACTCAACTCCTTTAGCCACAATCAGAGGTTGGGGACACTACATTTACACCCAAAGTTCTGCGGGGTATGTACCCAGAATGTGATAATGTGTGACAAGAAGAGCTCTGCCATGATCTTGCTCACGGTGAAGAATTGTTAGTTCTCTGTTTTGTCTCTAGATGTTGCCTACCCAGGTCAGGGTCATATGCGGTTAAGTGATTAGCACATATTTTGGTTGGTAATAAAGATGGTCCATCTATCCTAACTCTTCATCATTTTACATTTGATTCTGCATGCTACACTTGAGGCTTGCACATAACTGAGTTTACAGCGAGTAACCTTGATGTTTGGATTTCATGCATTGGTAAATTTCACCACCAGCAGCAAGTACAAAAAGGAGAGGCCGACATGGAGTTGCCAAACTTATATTTTGCTAAACACACTCACTTAGGTGAGCGCACTTCTAGCTACTTTCATTATCATTTCATAGTAAAGAAGACCTTTTTAGCGCGCGCACACACACACACACACACACACACACACAGAGGCATATCTCACACAAAAGGAGAGTGCTTAAGTTAAATACAACTGGTTTTGTGAAAACTCACTGTATTGTTCTGATTATTCTCATTACCCCCAAATGGGTGGAAACCGCCATGGCTCTTGGCCGGGGAATGGCTCTTGAGAACCACTGATGGCTGTCATGATGCACCTTTTGTATCACTCAAAGGGATCATAGAAAAGATTTAATACTTTTTGTCAAATCAATAGGGAAAATGCACAGGCAAAATTGCAGATTATAAGCAGTTGTTTTCTTATGAACTCATGAGCATTCCTCACCTCTCTGAATTGATAGCCAGTGTTTATGGAGCACCTAATGTGTGCTGAGCCCAGTGCAACAAACTCAACCCTTTATGGGAATTAGAAAATACTCATGCTGCCAAAAGCATGCTGGGATGTTGTTGCTGGGGGAAATGGCTGGCCGACGGCCTCCCAAGAAGCCTTAGGAGGTGACATTCATTTCTCTTAATTTAGGCCCTCACCTTCAACATTACACACTCAAAGACGTTGTTTATGTCAGCACATTATGAGTGGCTTATGTTTGAAGGAAAGATTCACATTAACCCAATTATTATATAATAAATATTTACTGTCTTGGGAGCCAGATATGAGCAGATCTATGTGGCCTTGAGCAAGTAAACAACTCGCTTCAGTTCTCTCATTTGTAAAATGAGAATATTAACAGCATTTACTGCCTAGGGCTAGCATTGCATTATATGGGCTAAGGAACACAGTATACTCATCCCAGCCTGGCACAAAGCTAAGGCTCAGTAAACAATTGTGATGACTGTTGCTGTCACTATCTCTAGTGCATTATCTCCTGTCTCCCTGTGCAAGCGGAGACCCACGTGAATCCCTTTCTTTCTGTTGTACTGGCCAAGTACTTGGCATTTTCCTTGGAGTCACTGCTCACAAAACATCTAAGTTGTCAGGAAATCCTGTCAACTCTTCCCTCAAAATACATCCAGAATCCAAATTCGCAAAACATGGGAGCAACCAAGATGTCCTTCAGTAGGTGACTGGATAAACTGTGGTCCATTCAGACAGTGGAACATCATTCAACATTAAAATGAAATAGACTGTCAAGCCGTGAAAAGACATGGAAGAAACTTAAACGCACATTGCTGAGTAAAATAAACCAATCTGAACAGGCTACATCCTGTACAACTCCAACCCTATGAACATTCTGGAAAAGGCAGAGGAGACAGTTACTCTAAGGTAAAGATCAGTGGTTGCCTGGGGTTAGGGTGGAGGGAGGGAAGAACAGGTGGAGCACAGAGGATTTCAGGGCAGTGAAACTATTCTGTATGGTATTACAATGGCAAGTCCATGTGATCATACATTAGTCCAAACCCACAGAATGTACCAAACCAAGAGTAAACCCTAATGTCAACTATGGACTTTGGGTGATGATGATGTGTCAACGTAGGTTCATCAGTTGTAACAAACGCACCACTCTGTGGAGGACGTGGATAATGGGGGAGGCTGTGTGTGTGTGTGTGTGTGTGTGTGTGTGTGTGTGTGTGTAGTGGGAGATTATATGGGAACTCTCTGTACTTCCTGCTCAATTTTTCTATGAACCTAAAACTGCTCTAAAAAAATAAAGTCATTTTTTAAAATAACTAGTAGAGGAACACTGTAGAAAATACATTCAAATAATGAATCAACCATAAAGTGATCAAATAAAAAATATTTAAAATGAAAAAAATAGCTCCAGAATGCCACCTCATCCACTGCAACCACGTTGGTCCAAATGAGTGTCACGGCTCACCTGGATTACCCCAAGAGCTCCCCTCCCCTGCTGGCTTCCTCCAGCTGCTTGATGCTCCTAAGTCAGATTATGTTTTTCCTTGGCCAAAACTCCCCAATGAGATCCCATCTCCCCAAAAGTGAAGCTGAAGTCCCCTGCCGTTCCTGGCCACCTGGGCCTCCTGCTCCTCCACCTCCACCCCTCCTGTCCCTTTTCCTCTCAGCACCCTGGTTGTCGCTCCACGCGGGAGGCTCTTCCCCTGGGTGTCTCACGACTGGCTCCTGCCTCCCCTGGGTCTTTCCTCAAAACATCCCACTTTCAGTGGGTCCTGCCTCAGCCACCTTGTCCAACCTGCATACCCCACACACGAGTTCTCTTTCCAGCTTTATTTTTCTCTTTAGCACTTATCACCATTGATGTATGCACTTTTTTATTTCTTTCTCTTGTTATCTCCTCTCCACTTTTCCACCAGGATACAATCTTGACAAAGGCTGCAATGTTTGTCTATTTGGTATGTGGCTGTAACTCTAGGGCCCTAGAGCACTGCCTGGCAGATAGAAGGGCCTTATTTTTGATGAATGGGTCAATGAAATTGGAATAAAGAGCTAGGAGAATTCACTGTTGAGAAGTTGGCCTGAGCCAGCGGCAGCACAAGCCTGGTGGCAGGGTGTGCCCTTCCCGGGGCTTAGGATACTAAGCCTCTGGTGGCCCTGAGAGCCTCTCCCTGGACCAGCTGGATGGGCCTCTGTTGGGGCATCCGCCATGCCTGGGGGAGTTATGTCAGAGTTGGACGTGCTAATCTACAGGGTCGGGTTTGAGGCAAGTTCTGCTTGCGTCTTTTGTCTTTTTTAAGTGACTTGCCTTAGTGCCAACAAAGGCACAGATCATGTTAAGAGCTAAATTGTGTCCCCTCAAAATTTATATGCTGAAATTCTAACCCCCAGTACCTCAGAATGGGACTTTATTTGGAGACAGCTTCTTTAAAGAGATGACTAAGTTAAAATGAGGCCATCAGGGCTGGGCCTTAATCCAGTATGACTGGTGTCCTTGTAAGATGAGATCAGGTCACCAAACACACACAGGGAAGATGAGGTGAGCATGCAGGGAGAAGACGGTTACCCACAAGTCGAAGAGAGTGGCCTCAGAGGGAACCAACCCTGCTGACATCTTGATCCTGGACTTCCAGGGGTATTCTGTTGTGAGTGGGCGGACAGAATTGTGGCAGGATGTCAAGTTCTTCTGGGAGGGCCTCAGATGGCTCCCCAAATTGTGTTTCAAGGAGACTCTGCTGCTCCACAGTTTGCCAGCACATGTGGGGAAAGTGCACCTGCTTGGCATCTATGCCTAGCATTTCCCTTCCCTCCCAGGACATCGTGGCCGATTCCTAGCAGCCAGCCCCTGCACCTCTTTGCACAAGGACTTTCTGGTCTAGAGCCTGCTTTGCCACCTGCACTGCAGGTTGGAAGTGCCAGGAAAGTTATACCCCCGGGAGCAGTGGAATTGGTGTATAAACACCCCAGCTTCCTCTCTCCTTTCTGGGTCTCAGTGACATGGACTAACAAGTTGCCATCATCTTTTCAGAGTGAAGAAATCACTGCAGTCTGGAGGACATGTCAATTGCTACGGTTGTGCTGCCCACGCAGTGACAGCCAAGCATCCTAGCACATTACATTTATAGCCTGTTATTGTTTGAAGGTTTCAAACTCAAGGCCTCCAGTTTATTTCCTGGTGGTTGAACCAAGTCCCTGGTACATGCTTTACTTTGACTCCTGGCAGGCTTCAGCCCCAGTTACCCACAGAGGGAAAGTACTAGGCAGTTCAGGCCTCCATAACAAAACACCACGAGCTGGGTGGCTTAAAGAACAGAAATGTATCTTCTCACAGCTCTGGAGGCTGGAAGTCCAATGTTAAGGTCCTGGCAGGGTTCAGTTTATGGCAAGGACTCTTTTCCTGGCTTGCGGGTGGCTGTCTTCTCCCCAGATCCTCACATGGGCTTACATCAGTGCCTGAGTGCAGAGAGAGTGAGCTCTCTATGTCTTGTCTTGTAAGAACACTAATCCTATGGGACCAGGACCACACTCATTTGACCTCATTTAATTACTGCCATAAAGGACCTATCTCCAAATACAGCCATACTGAGGTTTAGGGCTTCAACATGAATTTCAAGGGGATACAAATGTCTAGTCCATAACAGGCAACTTGCTTTACGAACCCTTGCTAATTGGTGCTTTCTCTTTCCTCTCTCACGTCTCCACTCTCTACAAATGTTTCCTGGGATGACCTCCAAAGTAAATTACTTCTATTGGATCTTTGTTGCTCAGGGTCTGCTTCTCCGGGAACCCAAATGAAGAAAAGCTGGATACTGCATGACCTCCTAGAAAAATGGTAGCACATTCTAGTGTACTATAGGTTCCAAGAAGTCCTCCAGAAAGAAGTTTGTTTTGTTTTGTTTGGTTTTGTTTGAGATTGAGTCTCCCTCTGTCACCCAGGCTGGAGTGCAATGGCATGATCTTGGCTCACTGCAACCTCCACTTCCCAGGTTCAGGTGATTCTCCTGCCTCAGCCTCCCAAGTAGCTGGGACTACAGACGCCTGCCACCATGCCCAGCTAATTTTTGTATTTTTAGTATAGATGGGGTTTCACGGTGTTAGCCAGGATGGTCTTGGTCTCCTGACCTTGTGATCTGCCCACCTCAGCCTCCCAAAGTGCTGGGATTACAGGCATGAGCCACTGCACCCGGCCGAAAGAAGTATTTCATTGACTTTAACCCAGACCTTCACAAACCTTAGCCACGGAGACCTTTCTTGCTCTCCCCTTGGGATATTCTTTAATATCTCCCAGAATTTATTTGGAAATGGTGATATAGGGGTTGGCGGAAGTCAGCAATGCACATAATTGATTTGTCTTATAATTATTGCTGGATGAGGCTGCTGAACCTGGAGGCTGCTGAATTCTTAGGTTGGAGGAATGTGTGTAAGGACAGAGGTTCCAGGGCTGCTAGGATCCGCACTTTGCAATCCTGGACACCAGCATTTGTCATTCATCCAGACACAGTGGGCTAGATGCTCCTGACACAAAGCCTCAAAGGACTTGATTCCTGCCCTCTTGGGGCTCTTGGGATAGTCAGAGAGAAAAAGGAATAGCAGCAATTCCAGTAGAGTAGCCCAGGCTATGACCAGTGTCATACGTGATCTGCTGCCGGCTCCTGGGTCATTAATGATGGAAAAGAGAAGGGGTCACGTCCCACCGTGGGTTGAGCCTCCAGATACTGCAGAGATGCTTAAGCGGGGCCATGGGATGCTGTTTTATTCTTCCGTTTTCAGATTTGTTTGTATTTCAGTCAACCACCTCTGTGGACACCAAAAACGTCTCCTTCATTTCCCCTGAGATGAATCAGATTAAACGATGTTGAAATAATATCTTCAGTTCAACACTGAATTGCACATATTCATATTCCAACTATTTTAAAGGGTTATTTATAGGCCAATATTCTTCCTATTAAAATTAAGTGGCATGAAATTTGAATTAGCTCAATTGAATTCATATCCTTCGCTAATGCATTTATCCATTACTCAGAGGAGTCTGGTGAAAGGCCATCTTGGTTTCATTCAATAAGACACACTCAGCTCCCTATTGTGGACTTTAAGAGTAGTCCAGGCCTGGAGGAAGTAAAAACTCCCTGTCTCCCACCTTTAGTCTACTTAATAATACAAATGGTGCTAGTTTCTTAGGGTTTGCTTTCCGAGACTGAATTCATCAATGCATTTGAAACCCTTGGAGCAAAGCCTGGCACAGAATAGATGTCTGTAAAGTGCACAATAGCAAGACATTATTAGTTATATCACTCCTAAAAGTCTCAATCTATTCAGGCACAAGAATAAATACTAGAGAACTGGATGGGGAACCAAGAGACCCCGCTTTGGATTTAGGTCCTAGCTTTGTCTCGGTGACTTAGGCCATGACCTTTCTGGGTCTCAAGTTTCTGATCCATAGAAGCAGCAATATCTTTCCAGGTTGGAAGAAGCACCATGTGTGGCTGACAGTGAATTTATGTGGTCATGCTGCCTACTGTGATGTGAGCCAGGCTGAACTCCTTGGTTTTCCAACCCCAGCATTTTCAAGCTTGTTTGATATAGATTAAACGCCAAGTATATAAGCAAAATAAGTTGGCAGGTTTGTATATCACTGAATAGCTTGAATGTCTCGAAGACGAGGGTTCCGTATTGTCTTTTAGTGGCTCAGCCACCAGTTCCTTAGCCACAGCCTGCTTATGGTCACCGTGCACTAACATGAGGATGAATCTGAGGTGTGGGTGGTACTTAGAAGCCACCTAATGAGTGTTTTCAAACTGCTGTTGGGACCCCCATTCGTGGATCATAAAATCAGTAAGCAAATTTCTTAGAAAATAAAATTAAACTAAAAGTGAAAGAATGCATCACAAAGGAGAAAGCATTTTTCATGAAACTTTTGTTTCAATTCTACATAAACATACAACTATATGTATGAATGCCCTGAGGAGCAGGCAACTCAAATTTGGGGTGTAGACAAAAATCAGTCATATACACAACAAAGTTTGGTCAACAATGGACTGCATATAGAAGGTAGTTCTAGCTGGGCACAGTGGCTCATGCCTGTAATCCCAGCACTTTTGGAGGCCAAGGTGGGCAGATCACCTGAAGTCAGGATTGGAGACCAGCCTGGCCAACATGGTGAATCCCCATCTCTACTAAAAATACAAAAATTAGCCAGGCATGATGGCAGGTGCCTGTAATTCCAGCTACTCCAGAGACTGAGGCAGGAGAATCACTTGAACCCAGGAGGCAGAGGGTACAGTGAGCCAAGATCATGCCATTGCACTCCAGTCTGGGGGACAAGAGCAAGACTTCGTCTCAAAAGAAAAGAAGCCTAGTTCCATAAGATTATAATGAAACTCACAAATTCCTACAGCCTGGTGCTGTAGCCATTGTAACCAATACATTACCTTTTCTATGTTTAGATACATTTAGATATGCAAATTACCACTGTGTCACAATTGCCTGAAGTACTCAGTATAGTACCATGCTGGACAGGTTTGTAGACTAGGAGCAATAGGCTGCCTTCTTCTTGCTCTCTCTTGTCCTTCTGCCTCCCACCACAGGATGATGCAGCAAGAAGGTCCTCACTAGATGCTGACTCCTTGATCTTGGATCTCCCAGCCTCCCAAACTGTGGGAAATAAATTTCTGTTCTTTACAAATTACCCAGTCTATGGTATCATGTTATAGTGGCATGAAATGGACTAAGACTAAGACACTATTTTAGAAAAATTTATTGTGAGGGTTGAAATCAAAGGAGTTTTCTGTTGAATCCTTCATCAGTTTAAAGAAAATCACTGAGTAACCTAATCTGTGAATTTTAGATGACTATAGATCTTCATAGCCTCCTGCCTTCATTTCTCACCTCATCCTACCACCATTGTACTAGGTACACATGGCAACTTGAATCTATTTTAAAATTGCCTAAGTGGGAGAAAAATTATTTTCCCACTGTTATGGGAGGGGAACCAATGAAAAGGGGGAGTCTTACAGGAACCTATGGGATTCTAATCCAGTTTTGGGGATATGTTCTTGAGCTCTGGCACATTTTGGTTTAGTGCAGATATTATTGACCACCTGCATGGGGCAGCCCATTCAACTACAGTCAGCAAACCATGACGTGTTTTGACTTTTGGATTCAAACAGAGCTGGGTTCACATCCCAGCTCTACAACAAACTGACTTGCAATCTGGAGAAAACTCTATAATTTCATTAAGCCCCAATATTTCTATCATTCATTCAACAAATATTTCTTGAGTACCTACTGTGTGCCAGGCACTGTGCTAGAGAATGAGCAGAATAAGGTAGTACCTGCTTTCATGGAGCTTAAAATATGCAAGGAAGTGATTTGCCACACAGTCCTTTAATTACAATGTTAGTAAACCAACAAGAAAATGCTATAGGATTAATCAAAAAGCAAATACATATGAAATATAATAGGGTTATTTAATAAAGGAATATTTTAGAGTGTGAGACCAGGAGAACCTAACCTTATTAACCTTGGGAGAACAAGAGAAGCCACTTTGAGGAAGGTATTTTGGAGGTGATCCATAAAGAATGTGGTAGCCAGAGAAAGAGTGGAGGTGGGGCTGCAGCTGAGGAAGAGTCCTTCAGGCAGAGTGCAAAGAGTCCTTTAGGCACGTGCAAAGGGCCTGAGGTCACAGGGTGTTTAGTGCTTGCAAATAAGGGAGAGAAGGCCAATGCAGCCTGTTTGACCAGGGCCAGAGGAAGAGAAGAGTGATGAGGAGACCAAAAGATCTCGGGAATGGGAAAATAGTGATACCTACCCTACAGGTGTGTTGTGAAAATCAAATGAGTTAAGGTATCTAATGTACCAACAGGGTTTAAAACACACAAAACCTAATAGCTATTATTAGGAGGGCACTTAATAATTTATAAGCTACAGTTACAAGGTATTCTCCCAGAACAGACCAAAATTTCTGTGGCTTTTGGTTCTCCCCACAGAATCTCAGAATTTATCAGCCACCCATTTCTCAGGCTTTCTGCATTTAAAGACAACCTTTTTTTCCCCTCACAGCTCATTTGTAATCCATCAGTGGGTCCTATATGCTCTGCCTCAATGTATGTCTTGAATCTGTCCACCTGCCCCATCGAAAGCACTCTAGTATTTGTCACTGTCTTAGGGCAAGTTCCTGGGAAAACTGTCTAAGATGAAGATTCGTGCTCAGGAAGTTCATTGAGGCCAATATATGTGAGGGTGCAAGGAAGCAGGACTGAGCAGAGGGAGGAAGAGAACTGAGGCTTAGTTGTAACAGAAGCCTCTGCTAATCCCAAGGGGAGGTCTGAACAGCTCTACATTGCCCCCAAATCAAGATGAAGAGACCAAGCCTTTGCACCCACTCCCCAGCTCCCCAAGAGGGACTCAGCAATTAAGTCATTGGCAGCCAACAGTTCCAGTGGCTGGAAGGATGAGGGCCCCAAAGGGGATCTGTCTGCCTCCTCTTGTGGGCTTCCAGGAGGGCTGGGACATTGTCTTGTTCACCATCTATTCCCAGTGTCTCAAAGAGTAGGCGCTTAATAAATTTGTGTTCACTGGAAGCCAATTTTTAGGTTATGATTCAACCAATTGTTTTGAGAAGAGAGGAAGGATGGGAGTGGGATATGAAATTCTCATAGGATTATTGGTGGAATTTTTAAAATAAAAAGCACAGGAGATAACAGAAAATAGAGTATATTGGGCCTTTTTTTGCATTGCTATAAAGGAATATCTGAGACTGGATAATTTTTTTTATTACACTTCAAGTTCTGGGATACAAGTGCAGAACGTGCAGGTTTGTTACACAGATATACACATGCCATGGTGGTTTGTTGCCCCCACCAACTCATCACCTACATTAGGTATTTTTCCTAATGCTATCCCTCCTCTAGCCCCCCACCCCTCGACAGGCCATGGTGTGTGATGTTCCCCTCCCTGTATCCATGTGTCCTTATCGTTCAACTCCCACTTATGAGTGAGAACATGCAGTGTTTGGTTTTCTGTTCTTGTGTTAGTTTCCTGAGAATGATGGTTTCCAGCTTCTTCCATGTCCCTGCAAAGGACATGAACTCATCCTTTTTTATGACTGCATAGTATTCCATGGTGTATATGTGCCACATTTTCTTTATCCGAGACTGGATAATTTATAAAGAAAGGAAATTTATTTGGCTCATGGTTCTGCAGGCTGTATAGGAAGCATGGTGCTGGCATCTCCTTCAGAGAGGGTCTCAGGGAGCTTCCAATCATGGGAGAAGAGGGAAGGGGAAGAGTGAAGCCAGCATATCACATGGCAAGAGTGGGAGCAAGAGAGTGGGGGTGGGGGTGCTACACACTTTTAAACAACCATATATTGCGAGAACTCACTAACTCTCACGAGGACAGCACCAAGCCATTCATGAGGGATCCACCCCCGTGACTCAAACACTTCCCACCAGGCCCCATCTCCAACACTGGGGATCACATGTTAGCATGAGACGTGGGGGAGACAAACACCCAAAATATAGAATAGAATATATTTTTGAGGACAACATTTATATAGCTTTTGTTACTCTTGCAGATATCATAAAGGGGATTATAGAGTTGCCTTAAAACGATGATTCCCAACCATGGGTCCCAGCCTCGCAGATTTTGATTTTGTGGGACTGAAGCTCAAACTGGGTCTTGGAATTTTTAGAAATCTCCCAGGTGACTCCATGTGTGGCCAAGGTTTAGAACCACTTCTGTAAAAGGTGAGAAGGGTGTGACAACTGAATCGGACTCAGCAGAGATGCATCTGGAAAACAACTTTGCACACGGTGATGTGTCATTCCTCGGCTTACCTGCATAGCAGACGCAGATGCTGTTGCAGGCACCACCAAGAGGGCCAAGAAGTCAGACCATACGGACACTTGAGGTAAATTTAATCTTCATGGAATTTAGCAATTGGCCAACAGCTGTGAGCAAAGTTCCCCGGTTCATTTGATATAGTGTCTGCTTTTATTTATCAACCAGACAGTTGAGAAAAAAGTCCAAATAAAACCAGTTGCACCTGTTTCTATAAATGATGCAGTGCCCTGGTTTTCTCCAA
>NW_012106586.1:3580155-3592983 GCF_000951045.1 Mandrillus leucophaeus
CTACATTAGGTATTTTTCCTAATGCTATCCCTCCTCTAGCCCCCCACCCCTCGACAGGCCATGGTGTGTGATGTTCCCCTCCCTGTATCCATGTGTCCTTATCGTTCAACTCCCACTTATGAGTGAGAACATGCAGTGTTTGGTTTTCTGTTCTTGTGTTAGTTTCCTGAGAATGATGGTTTCCAGCTTCTTCCATGTCCCTGCAAAGGACATGAACTCATCCTTTTTTATGACTGCATAGTATTCCATGGTGTATATGTGCCACATTTTCTTTATCCGAGACTGGATAATTTATAAAGAAAGGAAATTTATTTGGCTCATGGTTCTGCAGGCTGTATAGGAAGCATGGTGCTGGCATCTCCTTCAGAGAGGGTCTCAGGGAGCTTCCAATCATGGGAGAAGAGGGAAGGGGAAGAGTGAAGCCAGCATATCACATGGCAAGAGTGGGAGCAAGAGAGTGGGGGTGGGGGTGCTACACACTTTTAAACAACCATATATTGCGAGAACTCACTAACTCTCACGAGGACAGCACCAAGCCATTCATGAGGGATCCACCCCCGTGACTCAAACACTTCCCACCAGGCCCCATCTCCAACACTGGGGATCACATGTTAGCATGAGACGTGGGGGAGACAAACACCCAAAATATAGAATAGAATATATTTTTGAGGACAACATTTATATAGCTTTTGTTACTCTTGCAGATATCATAAAGGGGATTATAGAGTTGCCTTAAAACGATGATTCCCAACCATGGGTCCCAGCCTCGCAGATTTTGATTTTGTGGGACTGAAGCTCAAACTGGGTCTTGGAATTTTTAGAAATCTCCCAGGTGACTCCATGTGTGGCCAAGGTTTAGAACCACTTCTGTAAAAGGTGAGAAGGGTGTGACAACTGAATCGGACTCAGCAGAGATGCATCTGGAAAACAACTTTGCACACGGTGATGTGTCATTCCTCGGCTTACCTGCATAGCAGACGCAGGTGCTGTTGCAGGCACCACCAAGAGGGCCAAGAAGTCAGACCATACGGACACTTGAGGTAAATTTAATCTTCATGGAATTTAGCAATTGGCCAACAGCTGTGAGCAAAGTTCCCCGGTTGATTTGATATAGTGTCTGCTTTTATTTATCAACCAGACAGTTGAGAAAAAAGTCCAAATAAAACCAGTTGCACCTGTTTCTATAAATGATGCAGTGCCCTGGTTTTCTCCAAGCTGAAACTCACTTGGTTCCCCTTTTTCAAAGTCATTACTGCTACAAATTTAAAACGTGCACAGACAAAAACAAATTGCACAAGACCAAATTGAAGATTTTCTTAGCTGAGGTCATTGATTTCATTATTTTCTCTTGCTTTTCAGTCTTAGGTATATGTTAATGACTTATTCTATTATTTTTGGCTTATGTTAGTACTTGAAGCACAAAGCATTTTTGCAAAACAAGAGCTATCCTTGCTAACATTAGCGTTTCTTTTTTTTTTTTTTTTTGGATTCTGGAAAAATATACATAACATAAAATTTGCCATGTTAACAGTTGTTAAAAGTGCAGCTCAGTGGCATAACTCTGCCCATATTGTTGTACAACTATCTCCACCATCCATCCCTAGAACTCTTCATCTCGCGAGACTGAAACTCTATATCCATTAAACAACAACTCCCCATTCCTCCTCCCACCAGCCCCTGGCAACCACCATTCTATTTAATACTTCGTGCCTCTAGGAATTTGACTAAATACTTCATGTGAGTGGAATCATAATGTATTTGTCTTTTTGTGTGTGACTGGCTTATTTTACTCAGCATAATGCCCTCAAGCTTCATCCATGCTGTAGCATGTGTCAGAATTTTCTTCCTTTTTCCCCCTTTTTTGTGGCAGTTGTTTTTTTAGCTTTTATTTTCAGTTGTGGTGAAATGCATGTAACAACATTTACCACCTTAACCATATTTAAATAAATGAATTGGACTCGGTAGAGATGCATGTGGAAAATAACTTGGTGCACCGTGATGGGTCGCTACTTGGTTTGTACATTCACATTGCATGTTAAGTACATTCACGTTGTTGTGCGACCATCGTTGCTATCCATTTCCAGAACCCTTGTCACCTTACAAAACTAAAACTCTACTCATTAAACAACTCCCTCTTCCTCCTTGCCCCAGTCCCTGGCAAACACCATGTTACTTTCTATCTCTACGGGTTTGAGTACTCTAGGCACCTCGTATAAGTAGGATCATACAGTATTTGCTTTTTTTGTGACTGGTTTACTTCACTTGGCATGTATCCTCAAGGTTCATCCATGTTGTCGCATGTGTCAGAATTTCTTTCCCTTATAAAGCTGAATAATATTCCATTGCCTGTATATACCCCATTTTGCTTATCCATTCTTCAATGGCCACTTGGTTTGCTTCCACCTTTTGGCTACTGTGAATAATGCCATTATGGGCGTAGGTGTGCAAATAACCTTGGCAATTCTTGAGTGAATTGCATGAGACCTGGAGCATCGACCCACAGCCAAGGCCACCCGAGAGACATGAAGTCAGCGTATGCAGGATGGGTACAATGACTTCATATCCCTGTTTGAAATGTCTGATTACATTCTGCTAGACTGTGTTTTGAATATTTTATTTCCTGGCATAAACAGTCATATATAACCCTGGGCTACTTCAGAAACTCATTTGCAACTAGAAAGCATTTCTTGTGAAGTCTTGTGAGATTGGTTGCTTGGGAACCATTTGATAATCCTCATTCACTGAACCAACGGATAAAGGAAGAGGGAGCTGCTCTCTGTCTGGAATGTCCTTTTTAGTGTTCCTTCATCAAATGCTAGAGGCTCTATATTTTTTGTAAATCTCTCAGGTTGTGGAGTCTTCAGAGCTGTGTAAGACACAAAACTGTTTTCAGAAGCCTAAAATCCATCTAGACAACTTTTCTCTGTGCCGGCATGCTCCTCTGCAGGAAAGGGATTGCAGCTACAGGTCTGAGAGTAAAAACTAGTGTGTCAGTTATACCTGATAGGGGGCTCATGCCTGCAATTCCAGCACTTTGGGTGGCCAAGGCAGGTGGATCACTTGAGGTCAGGAGTTTGAGACCAGCCTGGCCAACATAGTGAAACCCCAACTCTACTGAAAATACAAAAATTAGCCGGGTGCGATGGTGCACGCCTGTGGTCCCAGCAACTCAGGAGGCTGAGGCAGGAGAATCGTTTGAGCCTGGGAGGCAGAGGCTGTAGTCAGCCAAATCGCACCACTGCACTCCAGCCTGGGCGACAGGGCAAGTCTCTGTCTCAAAAAAAAAAAAAAAAAGAATGGTAAGATCGGGGAAGAAAAGAGATAAGGCTCCCATGTCAGACCAATACCATCAAAAAAGGAAGGAAGATACAGGCAGAAGGAAGAAAGATGTAATAACTGATTTGTAGCGTGTACGTGAGTTAAAGATGTGGGAAATACATACCCACAATCCATTATTTACAATTTCAACATTCAAAACCTGAGAGGCTTTTTTTTTTTTTCTTTTTCTTTTTGTAGAAAAACCTGACCCAAAATCATGTGAGGTAAATTAAGATCTTAATTCATTACACTATTCATACCCCTTGCTGTAGAAATGCTAATGAGTTTAATTATGGGGTACCAGTCTCAGACTGGCCCCAAAGGGAGTTATATAAAATATGAAGTTTGTATTATATTACCTTCCTGAAATCTGAAAATTTCTGAAATCAGGAACATACGTGGCCTCGAAGGTTTTGGATAAGGAATTGTGGATCTGCTAAGCATACCCAGGAGGCAGAGAAAAGAGACTCCAAAAATGACAAGTACAGGGGGAGGTCTGGTTGCTTTCAGCAGACTGTTTTATCTGTGCAGTTCCCTCCTTGGGAAATGAAATAACATCGTGATAATTAGATACGCTTCTGCTCTTTTTTTCTGGATGAAAGGCTTCAAATGTGTGCTATTTTCCTATGGCACTGAGTTCTGAGCAAAGTGTTGGATGAAGTGAATAATCAAGGAAACTGAGTTGGGCTGGAGTTCTGTGTGTGGCCAACAGGGATAAGATGTGCCCTGCACCAGTCACAACGCACCTGTGCGTGTGCACACAACATGCACACAGTGCTGACGACTCAAGACCAGCAGAGTCTTTTCCTTGGGGTGGAGAGAGGAAGTGGGACTGTGGATTTGGAGGGTGGCAGGGAGAAGCAAGACAGGGAACGTGAATCAGACATTTGGTGGGATACAAAGTAATGAAGACCAATCTATAAAAGGCAAATGTGGAATAAGAGTGCGTGAGTGTGTAAGTGTATGCGTGTGAGAATGTGTGTGTGTTGGTTGCTTTTTATGCTCAGCCTGCAAGCACAGAGTCAGCATCCCAAGTAAAACTAGAGAGCAATCCTATATATGCTTCACACACAGGGATTTTAAGACCAGCCCTTTTGCTGTCTACATCAGTCTCCAACAACAAAACGGATGCATCTGTTCTCTCAGAACCTTGGCTAAAGTCTCAAAGCTGAGTGACAAGAACTCTTTAGTCTAAAAGAAGATTCTGGACTCATCCATGCAGAAGTTGTTAAAATATAGCTAGGTCAGCCCAATAACTTCTCCCTCAGGCTTGATGAGGGGGCTAGAGTTTTACTCGAGAGAACTCATTGACGGGGATTTGTGGACACAGAATGCAGTGGCAGTTCTGCTCCACGGCAGGGCAGGGAGGGTGCATCTCCCTGCTGACCTTGAGCTGGGCAGAGGAGCCCCAGGAGAGCACTCCACAGACATGGAGTTGCTGTAAGTGCCTCACTTCACCACCAGCTTGCTGAGCTGTGAGAACAATTCACAGGCCTGGCCCATGCTGGAAAGGTTGTGCTATGCATCCTTTGGAGTTTGGGGGCACACATGAGGAAGGCGTCTGGTATCTGTCTCTCTCCTGCATCTTTCTGATGGGGGGTATGGCTGGGGCTAGTTATGGTAGAATAAGCAGTCACTGTGGGACAGGCTGGTCTCATACATTAGGGCTCCCATGGAGGGAAATCAGGTTCACATCCTCTTGGAGGACCCCACCCAAGAGCGCTAACTGCTGGGACAAGGGATTTTAGCCTAAAGAGGCTAAAGGTATATTGCTGAGGTGTACGTGCTACAGGAGTGGCCACAATGGAGAAGCCCAAGAATGTAACTCACAAAAGAGCCCCAAAAGAAAAAGCAAGGAAGAAGGAATGGGTTTGAAAGTCTACCAATGCAGAAGGCAATGGCAGACAAGGGGGAATAGAAACAGCACTGGCTAAGCATGAAGACCCTTTGTCACTATAACCTCTGTATTCCTCCCCCATCTCATCTCAACTTTGAAGGAGACAGAAGTTATAGGAAGGGGATGAAGGTGGATCAAAGAATGTTATAAGTCAAACCAAGCATACCCCTCATTTTCCTAACTGCTGTTCTCCTGAACTGTGGTTGGGTATGAACAGGAAAGAGAAGAGGTTGCTGATTATTCCTGTTGTTGAGTAGTTGGCTATCAACTTAATTATCTTTCCTGATTGGGATACACTGTGCTTCCTAGATCCATGGATTCACATTGTTCATCCATTCTGGAAAATTATCTCTTTATATACTGCCTCTCCTCCAATCTCTCAATTCTTTCCTCCTAGAACTCTGATTAGATGTATCTTAGATAGTTTCATTCAATATTCCACATCTGTTATCATCTCTTTAATAGTTTCTACATCTTTAATTCCTGGCTATATTCTGGATGATTTCTTTGGTTGCAATTCCTAGTTCACAATTGTCTCTTCAACTGTATCTAATCTGCCATTTGACCCATTCACCGAGTTTTTATTTCAATTATGATAATTTTGGTGCTGCTTCTAGAATTTAGATTTTTAAAAATCCATCTGATCATTTCTAATCATTTCTTGCTGTTTGATGACCTTTGTGGTTACATTTCTAATTTCTTTTATCCCTAATACATGGCTATTCTATATCTTCTATCTGATGATTCCAATGTCTATAGCGTTTGGCCATCTAAATCTGTTGTCTGTTGTTTTTGCTAACTCTCTCAGTTACAGTACCTTGTTCTCCTGGATTGTAAGTGCATTGATCTTAATCTCTGTGAGTATTGTGGGTCTAAACTGGGGTTTCCAGAAGCTCTCCTGCAGAGTATTTGCTTTGACTTCTGCCAGAAGCCTGAGTGCAATCATCAGCTGAAGATTTGTTTAGGCCATGTTGTGAATTTAGGCTCAGTTTGAGTCCCTGACTCCCCTTCACAGCCCTTTTCTGACTTATCTCCCATAGGACTGCTGCTATCAGGTATTGTTGAGAGGGAATCCTTCTCCTTCCTCCTAGCTTCCTGCCACCCTGGCCTGATCCCTTACCCAGCAAGTGGGTGTTTGCAGGGCAGGGTCAGGAGCCAGGACCAAGAGCAGACAGAGCATGGGAAACAGGGAGGTCCCTGGCATAAGGGGGACACGTTACATTTTGGGAGTCAGATAGGCTTGAAGAATCAGCAATGCCAAAAGTCAAGATGGTCAGGAACAAAGGTCAGGAGCTCAGGGCAGAGATCCCAGAGCATCTGATTTTCAGGCCCATGTTCTCTGTACTTCATGTGTGTCCTGTGGTGGGGCTGGCCCTGTGACCATGACCACGGGGGTCATGCAGACCTCTGCAAACGCAGCTCCTGCCAGAGCAAAGGTGCAGGAAGGCTGGGCGCATGATTACTGCTTCTCCAGGACCAGCCCTACACAACCTCACTCCAGGAGCCCCCAGTACGCTGGCCTCACAGGTGTGTGCAATCCCGTGAAATGTGCTGTGGAGCTGAGAAGAGCTTCTGTGCCATGTCAGATGGAGCTCCTCTGACACTCAGCAAAATTTGTGCTGGGAAAAGAGTCTCAGGCTGCCCCAGAGGGCTCCGAGGCCTTCGGTTCAATGGTAAAATGTGGTCTCACCTGAAATTCATTTAATTAATTCTTTGGGGGGAAGCCAAGGATCCCCTCCAGTGTTGGGGTTCCCACAGCTGTGTGTTGAGCGGGGGTCCCACAGGAGCCCATACAAAGCCTGGGCTGAGCTGAGAGGTGACCTCGGTGGTCCTCAGTTGGCTGTGACTCAATCTTACTGTGGAACATACATTTCCATAGAACTAGGGCAGAAGTCATTGTCAGAGTCACACAGGTGCCTTACGGGAGGAGTCAGGACTTGAGACCTTAGGGCTGATGGGTTCTCTTTGCTACCTGAAGCATGTCTGCACCAAATATGCGCAAGCTTGGCTATGGAATTAAATCTGAATGTTGATGATGAAAGTGAGAATAAAAGCATAATATGAATGTTATGTATTGCTAGTGATTTTTTTTTCTCGTAAGAAGGAAAACATGAGCATATTTGTAAATACAGTTTTCTTACATCAGGACAGATGGATATGACCATTTGAATAAAGTCGGAACCTTAGCTCTTACAACAGGGCATCAGCTTTCTGCCTTTAACAAACTCGGATGTGCAGAGGCCGGAAGAGTAGGATCGTGGTAATTAAAAACACGAGTCAGCCACTGAAAAGCATTTCTCTAAGCAGTTGGATTTCAGCTGATTTAGTAAATATTAATATAGCCCTGTGTTTTGTTTACTCTTGGATGCATAAAGCATCAAGGCTTCTTTTTCTTATGAATACTCTAAATTAATTTCCTGAAGACAATTCTAGAAGCCTTGTTTCAAAACGTTTAGGGAAAAATGTCTACCAAGGTGATTATTCTGCAGAAAGCCATATTCCTTTTGAGGCGTATCAAGGCATGTTTAACTTGACTGGGTAAGTAAACACTGAGCACTCTGGACATGAGAAATACAACAGTGAGCACAATGAAAAGGCCTCCATCCCTGAAAGCTCATCACCTCGTAGGGGAGGTGGACAAAAAGCAAATCAACAAACACAACAATTGTGATTGCAATAAGTTTTGTGAAGGCAATTTTTGTTAGATGAGAAATTCTGTTAGAACAGGAGCTTGATCAAGATTCGTGTCTCCTCCATGGGTGCCACATGCCCACTGTCTGTCCCGGTCAGGAGGGGGGATCTGGTGGCAGGGCAGGCTGGTAAGTGCAGTAGAGCCAGGAAGCTGCAATTGAGGAGCTGTGCACTGGATGAGGAAGTGAGACAGGAAAAGGAAGCCTACTCCACTCCTAGTCATGGACCTGCCTCCAGTCGTGTTACCATGGAAGTTCCCAGAACACTCTGCTTCTCACCGTTTAGCTCCTAGACTTTCCGCTGGCTACTGTACTCTCAGGTTCCAGAACCAAGAAAACACTTAGGTTGCCCCACGTGATGCCTTTTATTATTATCATACAGGAGATGATAAAGAAAATGGCAACCCCTATGCCTTGATTTGGCAGTAGCCTGGTGGCGCTGCAGCTCAGGGGTGTGCAGGCAACCCAGTCATAGCCCCCAAGCAGGAGGTCCCCACTGCCCCTGGCCCAGGCTCTATCTCCAGTGTGATTCAGCTACACCACCGCTGCTGCAACCTCACACACCCACTCACTACAGCACTCCTTGTGCCCTGTCCCTTGGTCAACCTCTGTCTCCCTATATCTTATGTTCTCACTCTGATATCTTCTGCCTGGCTGGGCTGGTCCTCGTTTTGTGTAGATGATTTGTAACAGACGGACAGAACTTTGGAGCAACTGTTCAATCCTCTGGGTCCGGTGCCCAAGGCCCGTGCTACCACCTGCAGTGCCTGTGAAAGCGGAAGTTCCCTTGTTCCCCTCGCAGGGCGAGCGACGGGGCAGTGACTTGCTTCTTCAGTGCCCTGCTGCTCAAATCTCTAGGAGAGCCTACAGGAGGGTAGGCTGTGGGCTCCGACCCCACAGCAGTGTCGAGATGAATGTTTACAGCTCCTGAAGCCCAGTGGGCATGTGTTACAGGTGCTTTCTTAGTCTGCTGTCTATAGGCGCTTGTGTTAGCTCCATTAGTCCCTCTACCTTGTCCCAAGGACCGAGGGTTTTCTGTATCCCGGGTTCTTGCCTTGGAGTACCAGAAGAATCGGATCATACCTGGGCTTGGAGAATGAGTGCAAGGTTTCATTGAGTCGAGGTAGCTCTCAGCAGATGAGGGAAGTCAGAAGGGGATGGAGCAGGAAGATTTTTCCCTGGAGTCGGGCCACTCAGAGGCTCAGCAGCCTGGGCTCTCCTCAGACCGCCTCAGCCAAACTCTGCATCGCTCTGCTTCTGCCGGTAGCCTGCCAGCACGCAGGCACGCGAGGTCCAGCTGTCTGTGCGTCTGCCTAGCAGGGTATCGGGGGTTTTTATAGGCACAGGATGGGGGCGTGGCATTTGGGCAGGAAATGCCCGTCCTCACCCAGGAGGTGGTGGAGCCCTAGCCAGAGACCACGCCCTCCTCTACCCAGCGCTTCCTTTCCCCACTTCAGTGTCATTTAAAGGGACCAGCTCTTCCCTTCCCAGCACTTCCCTATCGCCTGCAGACAAATTGGAGAAGAGATTCCCCTCCAGAGCGGATGATTCTAAAAGGGCTCCTCTCTGAGTGGACGAATTCAAAAAGGAGCCCTTTCCCCAGGCTGTGGCACCCCCAGCAAGTACATGCTTTTTGGCAGCTGAACATTGCCTGGATTTCAGACCTCACTGCCCTCTGGGCCAAGTGCCTTCTTCAAGGCACAGCATGCACATGTCGTAGCCCTGCAGGTGTGAATTCTAGATCCCAGCAATTTACTCATGGAGGTGGGGTCAGGTGATACCAACATGGCCTCTGGGTAAGAAGCCATTCAGAAGAAAGCTGGGGCTGGAGTGGACACCAGAGCCTTCCCAGACTGATCTATGGGCACTGTCACTACAGGAATTGCCTGACCAATGGAAACAGGCATTCTTTCATCTTCTCCTGGTGGCATGGACAACCAGGCCTTTGGGTTCTAGAGTTGTGGGCTCCCTTGCCCTAGAAGTGATAGGAAGTTGGTCCAAGTAGTGGAGATTTCCACTTTTAAATAGTCGATGAAGGGCAAGACAAAAAGCCCAGGTCTCAGTGAACCGCTGACCAGCAGCCCCTGCTACAGAAAAGAGACTGCATTCACATTTGCAGGTAGGTTGTTTCGGGTTGTTTTAAACAGATAACAGAATGCCTTCTTTTGGTGGCAATTGTAAAATTTTATAGCGACTGAAAAGCTAGAATCTTTGAAAGGTGCGATTTACAAGCAATCTATTTTTTGTAGTCAAAAAAAGTTCAAATAAATGTTTCCAGGTGTCAGCACCTGATGTTGTAGCTTTGACTTTTAGACAAGAACAGATGGCTGGTATTTTGGGTTATGCAGATCCAAATTCATTTTGGAATCAGGGAGAAGACACAGTTCATACTAAATCTTCTCTAGATGAAAATAGCCTGAAAGCAGACGAAAAATTCTCTGACACCAATCCCCAATTATTCCTGACTGGGTAAGCACTGGAGTGGCCCAAGGAATAGGGGAGGGCTGGGGAGCCACATTATCTAATAAAATCTGGCTCCAAGTTGTCACTTGCACCCAATGATGAGTAGCCAGTTGGAGCCAAATCTGGTTTGGTTTGGAATAAAAAGAATTGGAGCACTTCCGGCTCTGTGTGTTGGGAGTCACACGGCAATTTGTGCCTGTTCCAGCTGCTCCTCCACCACCAGCTCCTGAGTCCAGTTCACTTCATGTCTTCCCTGAACCACTTCCCATAGCTGCCTCTCGGGGCCTGCATTCACACGGTGTCCTCCAGAACATTCTCCACTCTGCATCCAGGGAGAGCTTGTGAAGGCAAACATGCTAATTTCACCAGCCCTGTGCTCCTTCCTATTCAAAACCTCTTCTGTGGCTGCCATTGCTCTGAGCGTAGATACTGGAATCCAGAATGGGATTACCAGGACACATTAGCTGCATTTTGCTCCACACTCCATCTCGCTCTCAGAGCTCTATCCCACTACCTTCTTTCTCCAAAAACACCCAAATCCCTCCCATCTTGAGCATTTGCATGCACCTTCCTTCCCGTGAACCGCCTTCCCCTTCCATCTAATGCACACCCATCCTTAGGCCTCTTGTCAGCTCCGACTCCCCAGGGCAGTTTTTCCAGAACCTTCTGATGGGTCAGATCATGTATTTATTTGACATGATTAAATAAATACAGCTATATAGCTCTTTGCAGTATAGATCTTTGTCATGCAGGTGTCACAGTTGTGGGCTTACATTTGTAATATGAATTTTACCAATGCCCTTCCCCACAGTCTGTAGATGCCACGTGGGCAGGGTCCTCTGTGAGCATTCACTCCTCAATTATTTTACTCACTGCCATATCTTCAATGCCTCATGCTGTGGCCAGCATAAGTAGATCTTCCGTACTGTTGCCACATGAGTGAATGAATGACTGTAGAACCATCAAGCATTCATCAACAGATGGCCCATAAGGACTGCCAAGGAACTTTAGGCAGTCTGAAAATTCTAGGATCCAAACAGTCTGAAAGCATCGAGGCTGTGTGATCTCAAAGGGCCTCTTAGGTCATAAAATGGTCTAGTTGTATGACAGTGAGGGAGGATTTTTAGGCAAATGATGGATGGAAAGGAACAGACTGGAAATGAGCTAATAGAACGAAAGAAAACAGAAAACATGACTAAAAGACTTTTTCTCCTTCCCATGCTTTTATAGTGATTTTGCCTTATTTGTTGCCTCTCACGTAGTGACTTCTGCTCACTCACTTCTGCCTTACTCAGGGGCTGTGTTTTATTTCTCTGTATATGCCGAATGTTCTGATAATTCAGAATGCGCAGCAAATAGGAGGTACTCAACAAACGCTTGCTAAATAGAAAGATCAATATACCACTTAAAACGATATGAACACAATGACATTATTCTCCAATATTAAATCAGATTTTATAGTAATAATTGATTGTGGTCATTGGATTATTTCACTATGATTTCATTAGCTGTTCGGGAATCTGTGTACTGTATTAACCTCCTTTCCTGTTTCATGTAACTCAATGGGTGGCTTGAAAGGGTCTGTAATAACAGGACTGGGAAGGTTTCATGCCCTCAATCTATCTCTTGTTTTGGCAGATAGCCTGGTTTGCACACCCCTGGGCAGTTGATCTCTTGCACCACCTGCCCTGTCTTCTCCTCCTGGTTCTAGTCACTAGTCCCTCCCTCATCTCTGTTCCTGTCCTGTCTTTGGTAATGGATGCAGCAACCACTGTAGGATAGAAACACATAGCTTTGGAAGCTACCAGCTCTGTTTCTGTAAAAATGTATTTATTTAACCTCAGAGTTTACCTCAATTCAGTTTGACCCATTTTGTTCAGAAATATGTCTGTCACTACTTCCTAGATGGTTCTTAAAAAGAGTTTCAGAAGAGCTTATGCAACCAACTTGTTACCCTGAGACCCAAAACAGGGGGTCTGAAATTACAAACACATAGAGTGGATATTTGGTTGGACTTGGACAGTTGCCAGGGATTGTCTGCTAACTTTCCCTTCCCTAAAGGAGCTGTATCTCCAGGCCTTTGCTCATGCTATTCCTCCTGCTTAGAACACCCTCTCTCTGGCCCTCGTTGCCTCGCTACATTCAGCTCATCCTCGAGTTCTCAGCTTAGACTGCACTTCCCTCTGGAAACCTCCTTGGCCCCCGTAACCCTGGGCAAGGGACTGCTCCTCAGAGCTCCCGGCACCCTGTGGGTTCCCTGGAACAGCTTCCAACACACCATATTTACTTATTTCTATTTCCCATTACACCTAAAGCTGAGTGAGCCTGTGTCTTAGCTCTTGCCAATTTCCAAGGACCTAAAATAATGCCTGGCACGTGGTAGAGACTTAAATATTTGTTGGCTGCCAGATGAACAGGTCCAGGAGTCCTCTCATTTCACTGTGCCTGGGAATAAGACTC
>NW_012106586.1:3597728-3599691 GCF_000951045.1 Mandrillus leucophaeus
AAAAAAAAAAAAATAGCATTTTTTATTAAGGGTGACTAGATTCTTCTGAGAAGAAGAATCTCTCTCACAGTTGCCATTTAATTATCTTTCTAGATATAATTTATACAAAAGTGTGTGGGCTTTTTTTTAAAAAAAAAAAGAAAAATGCATCCTATGCACCTTTAATGTTTAAGGAAAACTTATTAACAATATTACATCATCTTTTTGGTTCATCACAGTCTTCTAATACTTTACAATTCGAATAAATTGCCTGGGGGCTAGATAAGACCATTTTCATAATTTTAAAGGGAAATAAATTTCTGTTCTCTTTCTTGTATTTCTAATCAGTCACTCACCTTTCAGAGGATGCCATATCCCAGATTAATTCAGCAGATGGCACTTCTATGTGGAATAATGCATGACTGTGTTCCTTTTGGTGTTCAGAACACAGCATAGAGACTGCTTATAACAAAGTTCTCACCCTTTTAATATCAAGGGATGGTGAGGGCATGCATTTTTTTCCAGACAGATTCCACATTGTATATCATATATAAAAACGTTGACTAACTGCCACTTTTAAAAATCAGGGAGTGCATTGCACTCAGGCACACAAAAAAGAGGTAGCACCACTTCAGTGAGCAGGACTACCTTATCCTTAAGATTTCCTCCAGCAAGGTAATTCTATTTATTTTACCTGTGAGGAGGGTTGGATGGTTTCTAATGTAACGGGTAGAGTTTCTAGGGAAGACAGTTTCGAAACTTGCTCCACCAGCCTTGAGAGTATCATGAAATAAAGGAATGGTGTTTACACTGACAGAAAGGAGCTTTTGTGTCTTCTTAGTTGCATTTACATTTCAGGTGCACTGCTGTGTTTGGGCTGCAAGTAATTAACCTCACCGCTCATCAGAGGACATGGACTGAGCACCGGCCTCTGTGTGCAAGGACTGGCAAGGTGCAGAGTTACTGAGATCTGGAAACCCCATCTCCCCTCTCCAGGAAATTACATGCACAGGAATAATACAGAGAAACAAAGGAGGGATTGGAGAACACAAAGCAGCAATGCAGGGAAGGGAGGAGGCAGTGCCCTCAGGAAGCCAGGGTGAGGTCCACTCCCTGCTCTCCAGCAGGCCCCCATTGCCTCTCAGCTCTGATATGGTTTGGCTGTGTCCCCACCCAAATCTCATTGTGAATTGTAGCCCCCATAATTCCCACCTGTTGTGGGAGGGACCAGGTGGAGATAATTGAATCATGGGGGTAGTTTTGCCCATACTGTTCTTGCAGTAGTGAATAAGTCTCATGACATCTGATGGTTTTGTAAATGGGAATTTCCCTGTACAAGCTTTCTTGCCTGACGCCATGTAAGACATGACTTTGCTCCTCCTTTGCCTTCCATCATAATTGTGAGGCCTCCCTGGCCATCTGAAACTGTGAGTCCATTAAACCTTTTTCTTTGTAAATTACCCAGTCTCAGGTACGCCTTTATTACCAGCAAGAGAACAGACTAATACAAGCTCCATCCCCAAGCCTGGCCTTCCACCCGCCATCCCTTCCCATTGGTTGATCTCCCTCATTCTCTGCTGACAAACTCCCACGTATCTGAAGGTGGCAACGATGGCATCTCCTTCTGAAGAAGCTGGCAACAATGGCATCTCCTCAGACAGCCCTTTCTGATGACTGCCCTCTCTGCCTACCCTGGGTCCCCCTTAGTCTCTCCCGGTATCCACCTACCTAACAGAGTGATTGTCAGACTGAACAAGCCTAGATGCAGGGTACTGTGGGTGTCGTCTTTCCTGGAATATCACTCTCATCCTTCAATTCATTCCACCGTTGTTTGCAGTGGTGTCTCCTGCCTCATCCTTTCTCACGGAATTCACTGTGTTGGGATGCCCTCCACTAATCTGGCTGACTTCTTTATCCTTCAAGACCTTTGAGATGCACCTTAAATGCTAGTCCTCTGCAGAAGCTAACCTCAGATCCCCAGTCT
>NW_012106586.1:3600386-3602764 GCF_000951045.1 Mandrillus leucophaeus
AGATACTGGAATCCAGAATGGGATTCACAGGACACATTAGCTGCATTTTGCTCCACACTCCATCTCGCTCTCGGAGCTCTATCCCACTACCTTCTTTCTCCAAAAACACCCAAATCCCTCCCATCTTGAGCATTTGCATGCACCTTCCTTCCCGTGAACCGCCTTCCCCTTCCATCTAATGCACACCCGTCCTTAGGCCTCTTGTCAGCTCCGACTCTCCAGGGCAGTTTTTCCAGAACCTTCTGATGGGTCAGATCATGTATTTATTTGACATGATTAAATAAATATAGCTATATAGCTCTTTGCAGTATAGATCTTTGTCATGCAGGTGTCACAGTTGTGGGCTTACGTTTGTAATATGAATTTTACCAATGCCCTTCCCCACAGTCTGTAGATGCCACGTGGGCAGGGTCCTCTGTGAGCATTCACTCCTCAATTATTTTACTCACTGCCATATCTTCAATGCCTCATGCTGTGGCCAGCATAAGTAGATCTTCCGTACTGTTGCCACATGAGTGAATGAATGACTGTAGAACCATCAAGCATTCATCAACAGATGGCCCATAAGGACTGCCAAGGAACTTTAGGCAGTCTGAAAACTCTAGGATCCAAACAGTCTGAAAGCATCGAGGCTGTGTGATCTCAAAGGGCCTCTTAGGTCATAAAATGGTCTAGTTGTATGACAATGAGGGAGGATTTTTAGGCAAATGATGGATGGAAAGGAACAGACTGGAAATGAGCTAATAGACCGAAAGAAAACAGAAAACATGACTAAAAGACTTTTTCTCCTTCCCATGCTTTTATAGTGATTTTGCCTTATTTGTTGCCTCTCACGTAGTGACTTCTGCTCACTCACTTCTGCCTTACTCAGGGGCTGTGTTTTATTTCTCTGTATATGCCGAATGTTCTGATAATTCAGAATGCGCAGCAAATAGGAGGTACTCAACAAACGCTTGCTAAATAGAAAGATCAATATACCACTTAAAACGATATGAACACAATGACATTATTCTCCAATATTAAATCAGATTTTATAGTAATAATTGATTGTGGTCATTGGATTATTTCACTATGATTTCATTAGCTGTTCGGGAATCTGTGTACTGTATTAACCTCCTGCCCTGTTTCATGTAACTCAATGGGTGGCTTGAAAGGGTCTGTAATAATAGGACTGGGAAGGTTTCATGCCCTCAATCTATCTCCTGTTTTGGCAGATAGCCTGGTTTGCACACCCCTGGGCAGTTGATCTCTTGCACCACCTGCCCTGTCTGCTCCTCCTGGTTCTAGTCACTAGTCCCTCCTTCATCTCTGTTCCTGTCCTGTCTTTGGTAATGAATGCAGCAACCACTGTAGGACAGAAACACATAGCTTTGGAAGCTACCAGCTCTGTTTCTGTAAAAATGTATTTATTTAACCTCAGAGTTTACCTCAATTCAGTTTGACCCATTTTGTTCAGAAATATGTCTGTCACTACTTCCTGGATGGTTCTTAAAAAGAGTTTCAGAAGAGCTTATGCAACCAACTTGTTACCCTGAGACCCAAAACAGGGGGTCTGAAATTACAAACACATAGAGTGGATATTTGGTTGGACTTGGACAGTTGCCAGGGATTGTCTGCTAACTTTCCCTTCCCTAAAGGAACTGTATCTCCAGGCCTTTGCTCATGCTATTCCTCCTGCTTAGAACACCCTCTCTCTGGCCCTCGTTGCCTCGCTACATTCAGCTCATCCTCGAGTTCTCAGCTTAGACTGCACTTCCCTCTGGAAACCTCCTTGGCCCCCGTAACCCTGGGCAAGGGACTGCTCCTCAGAGCTCCCGGCACCCTGGGGGTTCCTTGGAACAGCTTCCAACACACCATATTTACTTATTTCTATTTCCCATTACACCTAAAGCTGAGTGAGCCTGTGTCTTAGCTCTTGCCAATTTCCAAGGACCTAAAATAATGCCTGGCACGTGGTAGAGACTTAAATATTTGTTGGCTGCCAGATGAACAGGTCCAGGAGTCCTCTCATTTCACTGTGCCTGGGAATAAGACTCCCTGAGATACAGGGGGACTGACAGAGCTGGGCTTTTCCCTGTGAATCAGAGGTTTAGACTAACTTGGGGCTGAGGGCCAGCTCTCCCTGCATGTGCACAGTGAGTTAGGTTACAAGTGAGCTTTTTTTTTAAAAAAAAAATCATTTTGTTTGTTTATTTGAAATGGAGTCTTACTCTGTTACCCAGGCTGGAGTGCAAAGGCACGATGTTGGCTCACTGCACCCTCCGCCTCCCAGATTCAAGCAATTCTCCTGCCTCAGCCCCCCGAGTAGCTGGGATTACAGACACCCACCACCACGCCTGGCTAATTTTTGTATTTTTAGTAGAGATGGGGTTTCATCA